>NC_044987.1:79319221-79589221 GCF_008728515.1 Papio anubis
TGTATATATATACCAAATTTTCTTCATTCATCCGTTGTTAGACTCTTAGTTTGATTCCATAGCTTGACTATTTTGAAAAATGCTGCAAGAAACATGGGAGTGTGGCCGGGCGCGGTGGCTCAAGCCTGTAATCCCAGCCCTTTGGGAGGCCGAGACGGGCGGATCACGAGGTCAGGAGATCGAGACCATCCTGGCTAACACGGTGAAACCCCGTCTCTACTAAAAAATACAAAAAACTAGCCAGGCGAGGTGGCGGGCGCCTGCAGTCCCAGCTACTCGGGAGGCTGAGGCAGGAGAATGGCGTGAACCCGGGAGGCGGAGCTTGCAGTGAGCTGAGATCCGGCCACTGCACTTCAGCCTGGGCGACAGAGCGAGACTCCGTCTCAAAAAAAAAAAAAAAAAAAAAAAAAAGGCTTAATTTGCTTCTTTTGTACGTTCACCAGAACAGTTAGAATTGTGATGCCGAAAGGTGGTAAGCTTGCCAGGCTAAAATGTCCTCAGGAGGAACCTTTAATTTCAGAACTCGTGTTTCTTGTGTAATCCACACCTTTTTTGTGCTTCATTTTCCCTTTCTGTCAAGTGGGCATGTAAAGTCCTGATCTGTCCTCTCCCCACTGCCGTCAGTCAATACTGGCAAGGAACTTACAGCACCCCTAGGAACCAAGGGGCATTGCAAATGCAGGGCTCTGGCCAGAGAAGCCTGGCTTCTCTCTGCTGCCACTGAAGAAGTGACCACCTGGTGCTAATGGAACATAAAGCAGTGGGCTCTGATGCTGGGTGGTTTTGGTATTCTGATCAGGTTACAGTGACTTTTTTCAGAACCTCCTTTCAAGAGGGGCTCAGTCCTGCCATTCTCATAAATTCCCTCTCCCTCCCAGTGCCTTAGTGTAACTTAAGGGGGTGCTGAAAGAAGATAGCATCTAAATCCACTGGGTTGCTTTTCACATTACAAGCATTAAGCCCTCATCATGGACTGCACTGGCCATGGCTGTTGTTCCAGACACCACCAGATGTGCTTTAGGGAGTCAGGGTTTCTCGTCTGCCATTCCTTTTTTCCAGTGCTTCTTTTGATGCAAGACTTTGAACCCAAGGCAGTATAGCACAGTGGTTAAGAGCAGAAACTCCGGAATAGGGTTCAACTCAAATCCCAGCTCAGCCACTTGCTAACCAGTAAATGACTTAGAGTAGATTAATGCAGATAGTAAGAAGTGCTTCTTGGTGGCGTTGTGAGGCTTACTTGTGATAATCTCAATAAATGATAGCTTTTATTTGGAATGAAGTTTCAGCTCCAAGGCAGAGCAAGAACGGAAGTGTCTTCTGATTCATTCTCACTAACCCACAAGCTCTCTGACAATAAAGACCCTCTCTGTCTGTCTTAATACTTTAAAGCCAAGGCCTGAGAAGAAATTGCCACATGATAAAAGTTCAATAAATGTTTGAGAACAATTTCAATCCCAAGTGATTCTGCTGAGTTTTAATCATATATGTGTAAATATATATATATATAGTTGGTGGTGGTGGTGGTGGTGTTGAGATGCAGTCTTGCTCTGTCACCCAGACTGGAGTGTAGTGGCGCGATCTCAGCTCACTGCAGCCTCTGCCTCCTGGGTTCAAGCAATTCTCCTCTCTCAACTTCCTGAGTAGCTGGGACTACAGGTGCCTGCATCACACCCGGCTAATTTTTGTATTTTTAGTAGAGATGGGGTTTCACCATGTTGGCCAGGCTAGTCTTGAACTCCTGACCTCAGGCGATCCATCCGCCTCGGCCTCCCAAAGCGCTGGGATTACAGGGGTAAGCCACTGCGCCCGGCCTAATCATTCTTTAAGAAAAAAAAGAGGGAGAAATGAGTCCTATCTATAATAAGAGAGATTTTCAATAAGGAGAGGAATACAGAGACAGGGAATCAGCATTTCTGCGTACCTCATTGTGCCAGGCAGTGAGCTGAATGCTCAAAGTATGTCACCTCACTTCCTCCTGCAGAACTCCTGCAAGCTGCTGTGTCCTTCACGTTTCATGCCAGAAAACTGAAATGAGGCTCAGAGAAGTGAACTTGCCTGGGGTCGGATAGCTGGGTAAGCTAGAATAATAGTAGTAGTAGTAATAGCAGCAGCAGCAGCTAACATGTATGTAGCATGTACTGTGAGCCAAACACTTTACCTAAATTGACTCATTTAATCCTCATGACAACCCAATGAGATTTCATCATTTTAAAGATGAGGGAACCAGCTGACTGCAATGGCTCATGCCTGTAATCCCAGCATTTGAGAGGCCGAGGCAGGTGGATCACCTGAGGTCAGGAGTTCGAGACCCTGTTACTCCCTGTTCCTGGGAATATTCACTCCGAATCTGGAAAACTGTGTATCCCAGATAATACAGAAGGGGTTCCTGTGTGAGGTGAGAAGGAGTCAGAGAGGTGATCTTTCAAAGGTCTTTCAGTTGTATGATTCAGGGTGTCCAGATTCCCATAGGGATCATTAGGGCTCGATTATAGACAGAGCAGACTGGGTATTGTATTCTGGAGATAAGGGTCTCCTTGGAATGCCAGGTTTCCACGGATCATGCCAGCCTGGGGGTGGTAGCAGAGGCACCAAAGATGTTTCTTCTGAAAAATGTTTAACCCATGCCTCCTTCTAATAAATACAAAAATTGTGGCCAGGCACGGTGGCTCACGCCTATAATCTCAGCACTTTGGGAGGCCGAGGCGGGTGGATCATGAGGCCAAGAGATCAAGACTATCCTGACCAACATGGTGAAACCCTCTCTCTACAAAAAATACAAAAATTAGCCAGGCGTGGTGGCAGCTGCCTATAATCCCAGCTACTTGGGAGGCTGAGGCAGGAGAATCGCTGGAACCCGGGAGACAGAGGTTGCAGTGAGCCAAGATCGTGCCATTGCACTCCAGCCTGGGCAACAAGAGCAAAATTCCATCTCAAATAAATAAATAAATAAATAAATAAATAAGCCAGGAATAGTGGCACATGCCGGCAGTCCTAGCTAGTCAGGTGGCTGAGATGGGAGGATCACTTGAGCCTGGGAGGTTGAGGCTGCAGTGGGTTGTAATCATACCACTGCATTCCAGCCTGGGCAACAAAGCAAGACCCTATCTTAAAAAGAAAAAAAAAAGAGGACCAAGGTACAAAAATGCAAAATAATTTGCACATAGTTAGAGGTAGAGCTGAGACCGGACCCTGGTTTCCAAAGATCATTTTCTTTTTTTTTTTTTTTTTCCTCTGGAGACAGTGTCTCACTCTATCAACCAGGCTGGAGTACAGTGGCACAATCTCAGCTCACTGCAACCTCTGCCTCCCAGACTCAAGCAATCCTCCCACCTCAGCCTCCAGAGTAGTTGGGACTACAGGTGTGCACCACCATGCCTGGCTAATCTTTGTATTTTTTTGTAGAGACAGGGTTTCACCATGTCATCCAGTCTGGTCTTGAACTTCTGGATTCCACAGCCTTGGCCTCTCAAAAGTGTTAGGATTACAGGCTTGAGCCACCGCGCCGGCCCATTTTTGGTAAGGGTTTTATAGGTATAGTAAGGACTCCATAGGATTTTCTGAAACAGAAGAATTAGGTGATTAAGTAAAATGGTGCACTGCTTTCCCTAAAAGTTTTGAAAAGGAGACTCCCTGTTCATATGCCTAGGATGTGTGAACAGAATTTTTCCTGGAGGTGCAGGGCAATTTTGAGAGGACCCTTGAGTGGCCTTGGGGCTTTGCCTCATCTCTCCACATTGATTGAGTTGGCAGTATTATTTTCACTGGAGAAACTGATCTGCTTTTCTGTGGAGTGAAATGACAGGTTAGAAAGGCTCTCAAAGTCTAAATTTAGCCAGCACAGTGTATTCATGTGCTGTGCACCCGGGTCACCAGAAGAAGATAGATTTGACAGGTTGGCTGGGGGACAAAAGCCAGCCCTTGAAGAAATTAGTTCTCCTTTGAAAGGTAAGTCAGACTAATTATTTGTCTCCATTGAGCCTGGTGTGTGAGCCCATTGATCAGCAGCTGCAGTTGGAGAATGGAGTGGTGGTACCAGGAGGCACAACTGCCAGCGCTCTGGGGCTTCAGCTATAATCATCTTCCAAGACCAGCCCGCGGCACAGTAACTGCCTGCTATCCCCAGCCACATACTTTAGATCCTTTGCTTTGTGGTGCTGTTTTGGATTTGTAAAAATGTTTTATATTCACAAAAACAAAAAATGTTTTTATAGAAGAGAACATTATCATACTTTACCCCTTGCAGAAATCTTGTGAGATTGGTCATTGAGAGAGCCTTGTTTTGTCAAGCAAAGTTGCAGAAACCAAATATTTCAGAACTCTCAGCCTGTGTATTTTAAGTTTAAATCAGGCCAGGCGCGGTGGCTCGTGCCTGTAATCCCAGCACTTTGGGAGGCCAAGGTGGGCAGATCACCTGAGGTCAGGAGTTCAAGACCAGCCTGGCCAACATGGTGAAACCCCATCTCTACCAAAAACACAAAAATTAGCCAAGTGTGGTGGCATGTGCCTGTAATCCCAGCTACTCAGGAGGTTGAGGCAGGAGAATACGGGAGGTGGAGGTTGCAGTGAGCCAAGATCGCACCACTGCACTCCAGCCTAGGTGAAAAAGTGAGACTGTCTCAAAAAAAAAAAAAGTTTAAATCAGTGTATGTGTATGAATGCCTGTTGTCTTCTCTCTCTTTTCTCTATCACTTTGACTCTTTTCAGCTACTTCTTGAGGTCCAAAACCTTCCAGAGAGCTTTTCCTGCCTGTTAACAGCCAGAGACTTCAGGGATGCAAACAAGCATGCTTGCCATCAGCATCTTAAGCTTGACCCTTAGGATAGAGGCTCAGATGAAAGTCATTCACACCAAAGCTGTGTCCAGGCAACAGCCAACAGACTTCGGAAAAGGACTTAACCAGTATGAGAGTTGACTAAATTTAGACTTGTGTATTTCTTTTTCTGTTGCTAGTGTCTTTGATCCACTTGGCAGTTGAAAATGGAAGTTCCTCAGACCTTTTTTTTTTCCCCGCCTGCTTGTTTTGCTAGATAAACCGTTTGCACAGAGTGGTGTAGGTACTTGCACATGCTTAATTTCCCTGGCATCTGATAAATGTTTTGAAATAGGATAATGCTGGAAATGTTACTTTAAAGTGCTTTGCTTAAATAGAATTGATTATTTTCCTCGACTGCTGTATTGTTGCTGCTTTTTTTTTTTTTTAAATGAATAAGATCACTGTAACTACTTTTCCTTCTTATCAGTCCCATCCTGTTCAACCATCACTTCCTGTAGTGTTTACCGGCAAATGAGACTTCCCCTCCCCACATGGCTACACAGGCGTCAGTGAGACCTCTCTGACCTTGGGATAGGAATTTGGAATTCCTAGTCTGTAACGGGAGAGAGGAAGGTACAAAACAAAACAGCGTAGGTTGGATGTTGGAGGTCTGAGGTTTAACCTTGGTTCTACCCCCAAACTCTGTGACCTCAAGCAAGGTGCTTTCCCCCTGAGCTTACTTACTCAAATTTGGATTTGAGCCAAATGGCCCCTAATTTTCTTTTCAGCTCTGAGTGTCTAGAGTGACCTCAGTTTACTAGATAACCAACCCTGTATGAAATTTGAGATTTGACTATCCAAAATGAAATGCATGGAGGCAGGTGCTCGTTGAACTCAATGGTGTCTGAACGAGGCTCTAGAACCTGTGACAAATGAGCTGTGAGATAATGTTGTGATTTACAGCTTTCCATGGGGTGGACATCATAATTTTTAAAAGTTGACTTTGTCAGAGAAATTAGATAAAATGCAAACAACGTCGTGAGATTTCTGAGTTAGGAAGCAGAGCTGGAGTAATTTTCCTTTGGTATGTCTGCATCTCTGCTACCCATGGCTTTTCCAAAAGCGGTGAATGCCTGTCTATGAGCTTCCGATCCCCCCTGGATAAAGTTCAAATGTTACCGGGCTTACTATGAGATCTGGCCCTGCTATTCTTCCCCTCCTTCTCTTCAACCACACTGAATTACTTGCTTCCCCCAGGCCCCAAACCATCCTTTTTCTTGCCTTTCAACCTTTGCAGAGACGTTCTCTTCACCCTTACCCCATCCCTTCAGGGCTCACGTTAAATGTCACCTCCTCCAGGAAGCCTTCTCTACCCCACTCCGAAGACCAGATTGGGTGTCCCTCCTATTTGCTCCAATGATAGCCTGAATTTTTCCTTATCATAGCACCAAATACATCATATTATAAATGTCCACTACTAGCCTGTTATCTCATCTATACTCTAAGCATCTTGAGGGCAAGAACCTGTCTTGTTCACCAGTGTTTCCTCATTACCCAAGCCAAATGAGGAAACTGCTCAGACAGGTAGACTAGCTCCAGTCTGTATAGCTCAGCTTCTTAGTGAAGCCAGAATTCACTCCCAAGCCCGCTTCTCTCAAACCCCACCCCCTTCCATTCTGTAAGACTTCTCATCCTGACCCATCTTCCCCCTAATTGTGAAGATGTCTTTTTTCTTGAGATACCTTCTATGATCTCATAAGAAGGACTGGGGGAAAATGGAATTTGTTTTGCCGACCTTTGATTTAGAGACTCATTTATAAGATTGTCTGCCCCTGTGGATCAAGACTGCAAACGAGAACACTTAGGTTGATTGGCTTGAATAGCACGGTGTCTGCTGTGCAAATAGGGGCTTAATAATTGTAAGTCTCCTTTTCTCCCTGGAGTTTGACATACTGTCCCATCCAGATGCATTCGTGAGATAAGCGTGACAGCCCCCCACCACTTTTTTTTTAATTTGTGAATTTTGAAATTCAAACACGCCTCTCTGCCTCTTGGATTCCAACAGCTTTAAATGTCCTTGGATTTTTTAGAAAGGACCCAAGCCTATAATATATGTACAGCTGTGGCTCTTATCAAAATGTAGACATGCCTCTCATTACTGCTAATTGCAGTTCTACCACCGGGTGATCTGGGCTCAAACCTCCTAGTTCTGTGACTGGTTATCTATTTTATAGCATTGGCTACTTAGGATACATTACAGTGTCTTCCAGGCAGCTGCTCTTTAGGTAAATTAATACCTGGGGGTCTTTTTCCTTCTCTAGGAAACTTTAAGTACTGTAACAGGCTTTCATTTAAGCCTGTGCAAGGCTTATTTCACCAGATTGCTATTTAGAAGTTCTAACAAAACACCTTTATGAATAGTGACTGTAATACCCTTAATCCGCTAAACTTCCTGACATTTTAAACTAAGTGGATAGCTAGGAATGAAATCAGGCTTTCCCATCTCTCTAGTCTCTTCCTCTCCCCAGCCCTGCCTATGCATCTTCAGGATCAAGATGCTGGGGTGCAAATTCTTTCTTGCTGTTAGGCCATCAAACTAGCAAAGACCAGGAAACACAACGCGCTTTCTCCAGACTCCAGGTTTAGTAATTACCTGGCCTGACCCACGGCTTTTTTAAAAAATGAGTTTTGGTGAGGTTTCTGTTTCTGATAAAAGATTGGGATTTAAAAATATTACATGTGATTTTCTTTGGTTTTTTTTAGTCCATGTTTAATTTTGGAAAAAAATATTGAAAATGCAGATAAGCAAGCAATAGAGATAAAAGAAAAAGGTTGTAATGTTGTATGACACAGAGAAATCTATCATTAACACTGTGGTGCTTTCCAGGTGCTTTTTAATCATGTGAGCACTTAGACATTTTGTTTTTTGAAAGACCAAACATGTCTTGAATACTTGCTTGCTATGAGTCACACACTAGTCTAAATTCTTTACATGTATTGATTCATTTGGTGTTTACAACACCTCTGGGAGTAAGAACTCATTGTACAGGTGATGAAACAGACACACATCGCTTAAGCAACATGTCCAAAGTCACACAGCTAAAAGTGACAGAGCCAGGATTTGTAGCTAGACAGTGTGACTCTATAGTCTTTGATTTTAATTACATTATACAGCCTCTAAAAGATGAGAGATGTTTTATAATCTAATTTTGTAATTTTATAGTATAGCATGAGCATCTTTCTTTATCAGGATTCATTAACATCATTCTTAATGGTCACACACAATATTCCATTCTATGGAGGAGCCATAATTTGATTAACTCTCTTCCTACTGGTGGATATTTGGGGTGTTTCACTTCTTTTGTTCTTATAAACAAAAATGCAAAGACCATTCTTGGACCTAATGTATGCACACTAGTGTGGGCTGCCAATAAACCTCGTATTCTATATTTTCCTTATAATTCTGACATTTGTGTGTGCAGATGATACCCTTGATGCACTACAGAGGAGCACAGTCTCGAGTATCTTCTGGCACTGGTGATGGGGCTACCCTGAACCATTCACATACTTCTTCTATCCATACTCCATTGTTCCTGGTACGGTGTTTGGAAGAAAGTTGGCTGAAGAATGGAGTTTCTGTCTAGGTCCAGCTAACTCCCTGCAGCTGAACCTACAAATGTAGCATCAGTTTGCATTGTGCTCTGAATTGAATGAGAACATTTATCTTTCTCTCTAAACTTAAGCAAAAATATAGAACTTGAAACCATTAGATTGGTGCAAAAGTAATTGTGGTTTTTGCCATTACTCTTAATTGTGAAAACTGCAATTACTTTTGCACCAACTTAATACCATGATGGTGCCTACTAATAGAATCACCCACTTATGGCTGGGCACAGTGGCTCAAGCCTGTAATCCCAGAACTTTGGGAGGCCAACGCAGGTGGATCACCTGAGTCAGGAGTTCAAGACTAGCCTGGCCAACCTGGCAAAAACCAATCTTTACTAAAAATACAAAAATTAGCCGGGCACAGTGGCACATGCCTGTAATCCCAGCTACTCGGGAGGCTGAGGCAGAAGAATCACTTGAACCCAGGAGGCAGAGGTTGCAGTGAGCCGATATTGTGCCACTTCACTCCAGCCTGGGCAACAAAGTAAGACTCCATCTCAAAAACAAAACAAAACAAAACAAAAAAAGAAAGGGGGGAAAAGGGTGACCAGGGGATAGGGTTGTTGTCAATACACTCTTAATACTCAAACCAGTGAAGTGGCTGTCTGTAAAGTCAAGAAAATCATCCCCAGTATGCCAATTACCAGTCTCAAGGCAAAAATCCAGAGGTGATAAAGAGTAGTTTTAAGCATGGGCTTTGAAATCAGAAGCCTGAGGGCTTACCAGCAGTGTGGCCTTGGGCGTCTTACTTAACCCACTGCTCCCCAATTTTTTCATATAAACTTGGGATGATTATACCTACTGCATAGGGAATGTCAGAAGGATGAAATAAGACCAGAAAATTCAGCACAGTAACCATCATGATAAGAACTCGATAAATGGGAGCTTAAGAAAGCCCTAGAAGGACACCGATTTATGAATAACGTGGACCTGGGTCCAGATTTTGGCTTTAGCATTTTTTAGCTATGTGACCTTGAGCAAGTTACTTAACCTCTCTGAGCTGTAGATCATCTGTACATGAGGGATAATAAAATGTATCATACTGGGATATTGTGAGTTTTGATACCAATGTTGTATACAAAGTTAGTAGAGTCTCTGGCGTGCTGTTGGTTTTCAGAACCAATAGCAAAATTTGTAAGCACTTTCTGTGTGCCAGTCACTCGATTTAACTTCTCTTCTTCCATTCAAAGCAGTTTTTCTCTTAGAGACTAATGATCAAATAGAAGGAGTTTAATTCTTAACCAGTCTATAACTTTTTCAGCTAGCCTTTCCGCTAGGCAAATACCTAGAATGAGTTGGGCTCTTTGCCAAACTTTTTTTTTTTTTTTCCCTTTCATTGTAGACAAGATTGTGGTTCAGAGGTTGGGAAAGGTTTTGTGAACCTATTTTATAGTCCCTATAAACTCAGAAGGGAAACAATGAAATACCAAAGCTAAGGTATAGAACAGGTTTTCTTACAAGAGAAACTACGACCTCATGGGGCTGTAGGAAGGGTCCTGTGGGAAAAGGTATTTACAGCATTTCATACAATGCCCGGCCCCTAGAAAGTCTGCAGTAAATTCAAGGTCTGTCCCCAGTAGGGGACAGATGGATCATGAGTCAAAATCACAAGGCAAATGAATTTTCTTTTGAGAAGGAATTCAGTGGGAGATCTAGGGATATAGTTTTACAAAACATTCATACTTGGAAGGTTCTTAGAGGACCTCTGGGGTGGCAGCCTGCTCAGTGAGCAGGAGAGTAATCTGAGAGCCACAATCAGGAAGTGATTTGGCCAAAGTCAATGTGGTGACAGATGCGGGGGCTCAGCCCCAAGCTTCTATTCTGTTACAGTGTTCTCTCCTCTGCCCTGCAGTGCGCCCTACAACATGAGTGCTGCATGACCGGGGCCAGTGGGAAAACTTTGGGTGCAGGAAGTGGAGTGAGATCAGAGTCCCCAACTGTTGGCTTAAGTCACAGTCTGCCTAGGGGCTGCTGGTGATGAGCACCTATAAGTTTCCTCTCCAATCCCTTCCTTCTCCCCAATTACACTTCCCTCTCCTCACCCCAGCCACCTGTCCCTCTCCCTCATTATCTCACCCTGTGGTAGACACACTCAAGGATGTCCTTGGAGCCAGACTCCCATTGGAAAAAGCCAAAGAGTAGCATTGAAACATTTTTTTCATTCCCCATTCATCTTAATAGAGATAATAGTGCAGCTGCAAAAATAAACATTTGAATTCTCTCTGTGCCCCTACAGCACCCTTAATAAAATATAGATCCTCAAAGCCAGTCATGTTCTTTTAAGTCTCCTTTAATTTTCTGTTTTTTAAAAGACCAAAGCCAGGTGTACTTGCTCACATCTGTAATATTCCAGCACTTTTGGAGGCTGAGGCGAGAGAATTGCTTGAGGCCAGGAGTTCGAAACCCAACTGGGCAACAAAGCAAGACCCTGTCTCTTCAAAAATATTAAAAACTTCGTCAAGCATAGGCCAGGGGCGATGGCTCATGCCTGTATTCCCAGCCCTTTGGGAGGCCAAGGCAGGTGGATCACCTGAGGTGAGGAGTTCAAGACCAGCCTGGCCAACATGGCAAAACCCCATCTCTACTAAAAATACAAAAATTAGCTGGGTGTGGTGGTACACACCTGTAGTCCCAGTTACTTGGGAGGCTGAGGCAGGAGACTTACTTGAACCCGGGAGGCAGAGGTTACAGTTTGCCGAGATCACGCCACCGTACTCCAGCCTGGGTGACACAGCGAGACTTCATCTCAAAAATAAATAAATAAAAATAAAAATAAAAATTAGAGGCATGATGGCACACGCCTGTAGTCCCAGCTACTGGGGAGCCTGGAGCAGGAGGATTGCTTGAGCCCAGGAGTTTAAAGTTTCAACGAGCTTTAACTTTTTAAAGTGATTGTGTCACTGCACTCCTGCTGGGTGACAGTGAGACCCTGTCTCAAAAAAAAGTAGTTAATTAATAAAGACCCAATTGCATGGATTTGCTTCTTTGGGTTTTTTCCTGTTTTCCTCTAAATAACTAGAGTTATGATCATGACCAAAGAGGCAGGATAGCCTCACTTCAGACTGTTCCCTGAAATACATGTCGAGCCTTGCCATCTGCTGCTACTCCTTTTGGACTTGGAGACAATGACACAGCAATTTTTGTGGCTGTTGTTCTTTTTTTTTCTTTAGAGACGGAGTCTCGCTCTGTCTCCCAGGCTGGAGTGCAGTGGCGCGATCTCGGCTCACTGCAAGCTCTGCTTCCTGGGTTCGCGCCATTCTCCTGCCTCAGCCTCCCGAGTAGCTGGGACTACAGGTGCCCGCCACCTCGCCTGGCTAGTTTGTTTTTTTTTTTTTTTTTTTTTTTTTTGTATTTTTAGTAGAGACGGGGTTTCACCGTGTTAGCCAGGATGGTCTCGGTATCCTGACCTCATGATCCGTCCACCTCGGCCTCCCAAAGTGCTGGTATTACAGGCGTGAACAACCGTACCCAGCTGTGGCTGTTGTTCTTAGCCAGGAGTCTGTGGGATGGGGTTTTATGGGGTAATCTAGGTTTTGCTATTTAGAAAGCTACATCTAGGGACAAGTTTCAAAATTTTCACCAAAATTGTCAACTTTCAGCATTGCACAGCATTCCTATACAGGCAGCCCCAGTACAGATTTTTCTGACTTTGTGGACAACAATTTCCTTCTCTTCTTCCCTATAATATGTCCTCATGGTTTCCTATTTTTTTCTTTCATGGCATGTATCATGGATTGTGGTTAAATGTATTTGTTTTTTATTTGACTGCTCGATACCCCCACATATACCCAATTATAAGCTCCATGAGGGGTTAGAGAGAGACATCTTCTCTTTGACATACCACTGTTTCCCCAGCACAATGCCTGGCACACACAAGTCAATATCCAGCTGATATTTTAAAGAGAACAATCACTGCAAATATAGGAGGAGCGTCTATAGTGTGGAATTTGGTAAATGACTGTATCTCAATTGGACCAAACCCAAAAGTATTAGAAGGAGCTGAAGGACTGTGGGATAACCTGTGAATGGCCCTGGCCCACTACGTGTCTTAGTGTCATCTGTTGGCATAGTGACCTGGAGGTGTTCACTCCTCTAATGCCGTGTCATGGAAATCAAACAGGATTGGCTCCAGTCTGTCGCTTGGCAGTTGTATGACTACAAGCAAATCATCCAAATTCTCTGAGCCTCGGTTTCTTTTTCATAACATAGGGATAATAACGCATGTTAGAACAGTTCTTAGAATTAAATGAGATGAGATGTGTAGGCAGTAAAGCTTATAAAGTTTAATTATCGTTATTGTTGGGAGTAACTTTGACCTCATGTCCTTTACTGGAAATGCTGCCATTTTGCAGTTGATGTAGCCAATTGGCACCCTTCCAGAAAAGACATCCCTGATGTTGCACTGAGGGTGGAAAGTCTGGATTTGTGAGTTGAGGCTGAAGATGCTGGTACCCGCATGGTCCTGTTCCTTAGCTGTGTTTAAGGTTTTGTTAACAAGCCACTGGTTTCAGATTAAGAATGGGAAGGGCATAAGGATGGATAACAGATTGGATACTCTTCTGCTGAATGAAAACTTTTGTTTAGAGATTAAGGAATATGTGTGCATTTACATGTGAGTAATCACAAATGTGGACTCCAGACAATCTCAACAATTAACCAACAAAAGGTAACAGAAACTACAACTCTATAAGATAAAATATTTGAAACTGAAAGTCAGCTCATTCTGTTTTTGTGATATAATTGGAGCACAGTATCACCACTTCACTGGAAACAGTAGGGAGGAAGGGATCCACAATCTGGGTGAATGGAAAGAGCGAGGTCCTGCTTCCCCGGACCCAGTGGAAGCAGAGATTCTGCATAAGAACATGAACAGGGCCAGGTGCAGTGACCCACACCTATAATCCCAGCACTTTGGGAGGGCAAAGCAGGCAGATTGCCTGACGTCAGGAGTTTGAGACCAGCCTGGCCCATGTGGCGAAACCCTGTCTCTACTAAAATACAAAAAAAAAATTAGCCAGGTGCGGTGACGCACACCTGTAGTGCTAGCTACTCTGGAGGCTGAGGCATGAGAATTGCATGAACCTGGGAGGTGGAGGTTGCAGTGAACTGAGATTGCGCCACTGCACTTCAGCCTAAATGACAGAGCAAGACTCTGTCTCCAAAAAATAAAAATAGGCCAGGTGTGGTGGCTCGCGCCTGTAATCCCAGCACTTTGAGAGGCTGAGGCGGATGGATCACCTGAGGTTGGGAGTTCAAACCAGCCTGACCAACATGGAGAAACCCCGTCTCTACTGAAAATACAAAATTAGCTGGGTGTGGTGGCACATGCCTATAATCCCAGCTACTAAGGAGGCTAAGGCAGGAGAATTGCTTAAACCTGGGAGGCAGAGGGTGCAGTGAGCCGAGATCCTGCCATTGAACTCCAGCCTGGGCAACAAGAGTGAAACTCCATCTCAAAAAAAACAAAAACAAAACAAAGCAAAAAAACAAATAAATAAAATAAAAATTAGAAAATAAAATAAAAGAAAAAGAACATTAACAGGGAGGGAGGCCCTCTGCTTATCCTTTAGGTCCTATTTCCCAGAAAAGCATAGAGAAAGTGGAAAAGGAAAGGGGGAGATG
Source organism: Papio anubis (assembly GCF_008728515.1). Lineage (NCBI taxonomy): Eukaryota > Metazoa > Chordata > Mammalia > Primates > Cercopithecidae > Papio > Papio anubis. Next base: position 79,333,263 of record NC_044987.1, read on the forward strand.
CAGAGGCACACTGACTACCTCTCAAAGCTCTTTATTGACACTTTTCTAGGATCGGTTGTTATTAATGGGTTTGAGAGTTCTCCAGAGGATAGACTTTCTTTTCCACTGATGTCCCCACACCCATTTACTAAGCTTCAAACATGGTTGCCACCTTTCAGCTCCTCCAGCACACCCAGCCTCTCCCTCTGACGGTCTTTGCACTTGATGTGTCCCCCATCCATTCACCAACCCCTTCATCTGGAACACCTGGCTTTCTCCTTCTGATGGCTGGTTGGTGCCCTCTCATCTTTCATGTCTTCCTTTAAATGCCACTTCCTGAGAATGGCCTTTCCTGACCATGCTATTTAAAGTAAGTGCTTCCTGTGTGACTCCCTTTCACAGCACCGTGTTTATTTCTGTCATCACTTTCCCCATAACATCCATAATGATTTTGCTTGTTTGTCTCTTCCATGTAAAGAGCTTTCAGGACTGGGGCATTTCCTTTTCCTCTGCCTTATATTCCCAGTGTCCAGTCTGGTATCTGGCAAAGGTTTTGAATGCTGTTCACTTTCTACCCCAAAGCTGCCTAGTTTCGTATAATTCTTGTTGAAAATCATAAACTCCCTAGTATTAACTGCTATACTTTGCTAAAGACTCCCCTTCCCACTGCCTGTTGCAGATCACACCCAGTAAAATTCTACATCAGGCAATGAGATGTGTGTCACATCTTTTAATGTGTCCCATACACACAGATCCTCTTTTAAACCTTTATGTTTTCCTTCTTGTTCATTCATCCAGGAGAGCTTTCCTTCCTCCCTCCCTCCCTCCCTTCCCTTTCTCTTTGTTCTGTTACTAGCAAGCAAGAAGAAAGCAACTGAATTGAGTATAACACTGATTCCCAAATTAGGAAACAAAGTCAGTATAAAAGGGAAACTGCCAGGTGTGGTGGCTCACCTGCAATCCCAGCACTTTGGGAGACCAAGGCAGGCAGATCACTTGAGATCAGGAATTCGAGACCAGCCTGGCCAACATGATGAAACTCAGTCTCTACTAAAAATACAAAAATTAGCCAGGAATGGTGGTGCATACCTGTAGTCCCAGCTGTTCAGGAGGCTGAGGCATGAGAATCGCTTGAACCCAGGAGGCGGAGGTTGCAGTGAGCTGAGATCAGCCCACTGCACTCCAGCCTGGGCAACAGAGCAAGACTCCATCTCTCTCTCTCTCTCTCTCACACACACACACACACACACACACACACACACACACAAAGTGAAACTAAAGTGGTATTATAAAACTCAGAAGCAGCTGCCCTTAACCTGTGCTTTATGGACAGGATTCAGGGGATCAGTGAGTCCCTGGAAATATTGTGTAAAATATTGTTTGTATATCTTTTTTCTTATGGAGAGACAGACTTAAGTTTCTGTCAGGTTCTTAAGTGGGTCTGTGACCAAATAAAACCATTGAACTAAAGTCCTTGGAAATACTTCACAGTCCCCAGGAGACAGCATAGAATAATCAGTTCCATTTTGTCCTCCTATGCTTGGTTGATCCAGGACCACATCAGCAGTGATCTAGGCACTGGGAGGATATGGCTCAGAACAAAAGCAAACAGCACACCTGTGCTCAAGGAGCTGACTGTGTTGAGGGAAAGACAGACTGTTGAAAGACAATGTGTTGACTGATCGACGCCATGAGGAAAATCATATGGTGGAATGTAATTGGGCCAGGGTCTAAGAGGAAATCCCTGAGGAGGTGCCATTCCAACCAACATCTGACCCATGAGAAACGGGCAGCTGAGGGGGAGACATGGGAAGGAGCATTCCAGAAAGGAGGCACAGTGCGAGGACCTAGGAAGTGGGAAGAAGCTTGGTGCATTTGTGAGTCCCGTCTTTGGACGGAATGAAGAGGAGGAGCCAGATCACATGAGGGCTTCTAGGCCGAGGGAACAAATTTGAATTTTATTCTAACTTCCCTGGGAAGCTGTCAGTGGGCTTTAAGCAGGAATGTGACAGAATCTGCTGTACACTGGAGAAAGATTGCTGTCGCTGGGGTGTGCAGGATGGAGCCTAGCAGGGCATGAGGGAAGGTGGAGCGACCCGGGAGGTGACTGTTGCAGGAAAGAGATGATGGCAGCTTGGTCCAAGGTTATCTTACTGCAGATGTTCAGTAGTGATTGGGTTCAAGGTATATTTGGGGGCTTTAGGCAAAAGGACTTCTTAATGGATTACATCGGAGGCAAGAAGGAAGGAGGAAATTAGGATGGTTAATGGAGAGTCATACTTTGAGATACGGAAGACTTTGGGAGTGGGGGTGCAGACACATTGGAAGTTGAGAGCAGTAGTTTTGAGTAAGGTAAATGTGATTTCAGATGTGTTGGGTACACAAAGCGGCCAGACTACAGATTACAGACTTTAGAGTTGTCTGCCTGCACCTAGTATTTGAAACCATGGATGAGATCACCCAGGAAAATAAGTTAGTTAGAAGTGGTAGTTATAACTTACTTAGAAGTTAGTGAGAAGTTATAGTCAGAGAAGAGGAGGGGTCCAGGGATGGAGGCCCTTGAGTTCTGGAGAGGTGAAGAGGAAGGTGAGCTTAGGAGACCGAGAGCACAGTTAGGAAGGTAGGAACCAGGTGCAGATGACGGTATGGAAACCCGGGATGAGGCCCACTCAAGAAGCGAGAATCTGTCGATGCTACCTGCTGCTGAAAACTCAAGTAGGGTAAGGATAGAGAGTTGACCATTGGCTTTGGCAAGGAGGAAGCCATCGATGTTCTCAGGGAAAACAGAAAGTGGTCTCAGTGGAGTAGTGGGAACAAACATCTTGCCTGGTGGGTTGAAGGATCATGGAGCATAAGAAGTACATGGAACAACTCAAATTACTGCTTTGAGGTGTTTTCCTGTAATATGGAGCAGAGACCGGCATGACTGTGGAGGAGAATATGGGCATGAGGTTAAAAAAAAAAAAAAAAAAAAAAAAAAAAGGTTTTGGGTTTTGTTGTATTTGATGAGATTAGTAATACATTTTTCAGCCTGCAGGGAAAAGCCAGGAAAGAGGGTTGAATATATTGGAGGAAAAGGAGCAAAGTGTCTTCACTAGCACTGGTTTCATAAAATACTCATTAGAAATAAGTGAACATCTTTTTAGATTCATCTTTGTGGTTTTCTGTTTTGTCTAATTATGTACTGTATTCCAAGAATAAAGTTTTCTTCTACTTTTTGATACCTGAGTCGAGTTCATCAGCTACATTTTGGTTTTATAGATGGCTCTGTGAGTAACCTGGAAACCTTAACATCACTGATAACATTGTTTCTAGGGAGAAAAGTGTTATGAGTTCTGGAAGCCCTTTGGAATTTGGCCTGTTTAGAAGCAAGGGTCAAAAATGACAGAGCAAGCCTGACTCTTTGAAAAGCGCCAAAGGGCATCTACCCTCATGGAGTTGGTTTACTTTCCCTTTTCCTCTCCCGTTGCCTGGGTCTCCCTTATCCCTGCTAATTATTATCTTTCAAACCATGAGAAAACCCTGACTCAATTAGAACCTGTAGCTGCAAATAATTCAGAGCCTTTCACATGAAAGGTGTGATCCTTTTAACCACAGAAAGAAAACTAAGACCTCCTTAAAGCACTATGTCTCCTGCAATAAACTCGCCCCTGTAAAAATCATGTATAATCAAAATAATATGTTTAGTGTTGTACATTTACATGAACTTTTATAAAAAGGAGAAACTCCATCTGTTAACCCTCCAGTGTATCCTCTCTCCCTCAGAGTAAAAGACAAGCTGCTTACGCTGACTTTCAGGGCCCCACTCAGGCACTCTCCTCTCTCCCTGTACCCTTGGACTCTTTGGCCTAACCCCCTCCTCACCCCACTTTGGTTCACCACTCACTGCTCCAGCCACTCATTCTTGGAATGCATTACAAGTCGTATACTATCTCAGGGCCTTTGCACGGACCATTTCCTCTTGGAAGTCCCTTATCCCCAGATATAAAACCAAAATGTATTCGGATACCCAGCTCCCATACTTCTTTTAGATTTGTAATAAAAACCATGCCCTCAGCAGACCTGCCATAGCCACCCCATGTAAAATTTCCAACACCCCCCTTCACAAATCACATCTTCTTCTTTACAATACGTTGTTCTCTTGATCATTTATTGCTAACGTACCGTAAAATTTACATTTTGTCTCACTTATTTTATAGTTCTACCATTGAAGCTAAGTTCTGTTACAGTCGAGATTTTTTGGTCTATTTTATTGACTACTTGTATCGTCAGCACTTAGAACAGCACTTGGCACATTGCAGATGCTCTATAAATATGTTAGTTGATGAATGAATAAATGAATAGATCAACATTTCCTAGCTTACCTTGATGACAAATCAGAATGTTTACCTATTATATTTGCCTAGAGCAAGGAATCAATGGAAACTTTTTAGAGTGTGTGTGTGTGTGCATCTGTGCCCATGTGCCTATGTGTCTCCAAACCACACAATCACCATCCCATTCCCAAGTTAACTCGGGATGTTGGACAGATTCTCAAAGAAGTAATATCGTAAAGATAGTCAGTTCCAGGGACAGCATAGAAGGTAAGGGGTGGTTTGAAGCATCCTTGTCAGCCAGAGCTTGGGTCTATCCCAACTTTTTTGTCTTAATAAGTCTGGACACTACCCCTTCCCTCAAACTCACCCACTGCCTACCCCCACCTCTGCTTCCCACTCCCCACGGCAGATGCCTCAGCAGTATTTCAAGTGGAGGAGGGCCCTGAAGGATCAGATGTGAATGATTAACTTTGGTTGGGACTTCGAGATTACAATCTTTTTTTCATTCACCTGGGAATCACCACCAGACCCTCGTCTACTCTTTGAGCAGATCTTTTATTCCCTCCCTTTTCAGTGGGGGGAGGAATGGCTCTTCATTCCATTTTGAAAGCTTCTGTTTGCTGAGCAAACGCTGACCACACAGAGACCTCACTTGGAGCCAGTTACTGCTTCCTTCCCTAACCATCCCCCAGGGCCACAGCCCCCACTCCCCACTTCCACTGGAGAGGCCACCCTGGCCAGGGGGAGAGCCTTTCTTGGGGAAAGTCTTTTAAAGCTGCCAGGAACCAACTGGTAGGATTTTTGGAGAGGGAGTCAGGGTTTTGGAGAACATCTTAATCCTTCGTTTTCAAATAAAGCTTGTGGCTATAACATAAGTTTGCTTTTGAGTTCTCAGTAGTAATACAGTTGTTCATTGTTCATAGCATCTGTTTACATAGTTCTTTCTGAGTGCCTTGATTACAGGTTTTAATAGGGATTAGTCGGTGCAACCCCTTCCCATCCCAGAGCTGGGACTCTCTCCCACCCACCTCCCCTTCCAGCCTCTGTACCATAATGTTTAATATAGCCATGCCTAGACTGAGATTCTTTTTCTTTTGAAATAAGTAGCCTGAGGAATTAATGCATATTTTTGTTGGCACTGCATCAAAATTGACATCACCGGAAATAATGTATGTGCGTCGTCGTTAACTGTACAAACAGGTATCATTTCCTTTTTAGGTTCAGAAATTCTCTCTGTAGGCTAATCATTTCAATCAAATGCTTTGCCTTCAGACGTCAATGGAATGAGCTAAGAAATGTTATAGTCAATGATTTTTGCATCATTAAAAGTAGCACTTAGGGCTGGAAAGACTTCCTGCAACCTTTTTGTGCAGTCTGTGAGGATTTAAAGTAGTTTTTCACTCTCAGATTTTCTTCAGTTTGACCTGCTGTTGCGAACTCCCCTGGGACCACATGGAGGGCCCTTCCATTAAGTGCTTTACGGTAATGGTTTCAGAGTTTGGTGTTAGCTTTTGCTTTGCTGAAACTTTTCACAGCTGACTTGATACCAGCACTCAGGCCTGACCTCTCGATCCTTCAGCACTTCAGAGGTTAATTTTGTTGGGGGATCAGATTTCTTTCCTGGCCTGGGGAATGGTGATCCCTGCTAGCTAGTCCTTTAGTTACGGAGTTGCTGGGTGCCTGGGATTCCCTGGCCCAGTGTGGGCTGGCTCAGCTGGCTAAAGGACTTGCCATCCCGTGAGATTCATTCAGCTTCTTTGTCCGCTGTTCTCCAAGGGCCACAATGTAGTGAAATGCTCTGGCCTAGGAACCTTACAAGGTAGGGCGATTTTCTAAAATTTCTGGGGCCAGGGGGCGGGTGTGGTGCATGTACTGCCTTGTCTTCCTTGGCCGGTATTGAAAAGCCTGGTAGAACAGCCAGTGGTGCAGCTGCCTAAATCACCGTGAGCTCTGTGGTGCTGTGTGGTGGTGTGTGTGTGTTGGGGGGGTGCGGCGGGGGGCAAGGTTACTGGTCAGGAAATTCACCTTCTCTCCTCTTCCACCCCCATTCATTCTAACCTTGATGGTTTCAGAGGAAACTGGGGCATTACCCAAATGTCCTGGATCCACCTAGACATTTGGGTAATGTCAATATTTTCCAAACCGTCTTACCAAATTAGGCGGCTGAGCCTGAAAATCTGGGTGTTGATCACCCAGCTGTCTTAAGTCGTTATTCCAGACTTTTCAGCTGGTGGGGGCAGTATGGAGGGGTGAGCTGGGGAAAGGCAGTGTGGCCCCAGGCAAGGGCTGCTTGTGGTTCAGAGGGCCCTGATTAAAAAGACTTGCAGTTGGAAGTTTTGTTTGGAATTTAAGGAGCCTGGTGAACTTGTGGTTGTGTTTACTAGTATAGCAAATTACTCTGTGTGTGTGTGTATAAACTAGGCTCCAGAAGAGATGGCATGGCAGATTTAAGCATAAGGACTTTTCTTGCTACCTTATGACCTATAGAGCTGCCCAGGGAAGCACATTTCTGTTTTTTAAGCCAGACAAGGGGAGAAGAAAACAATGTTCATGACCACCTACCACATGCCAAGCATCTAGCAGACATTGTGTCATTCAATTTCATTGCAAAGCCAGGAAGATTACATTCAATTTTGAAAATCAGCAGTGGGAACTAAGAGAGGTTAGGTAACTTGATGAAGGTTACACAGCTGATAACAGGAAAAGCTGGGACTGGAACCCAGGTTCACTTTACCATCATGCCTTCCTGGGTGGGCTTGGCATCTGAGCTTAGAATAGTTTTACCTGTAATTTTAAATATGACTTCAGCTGGATGAAGGGCGCACTTTGTTGTGGAGGACTCACCCAAATACACAGGATGCTAGCAGCACGGCCTGCCTGGGCTTCTCAGATGCAGCTTGTTTCTGGAAAGAAGAGAGCTGTGTATTAAGAAGCAGCCCTGCTTTGGCAGTAGGACCTAGCTGGGAGTTCTGTGATCTTGAGGCTCCTGGACTGCTGGATGGATCAGGCTGGAGCTTTAGTTTGTACCTGGTTCAGGAGGACTTGATCCCAAGTGAAGGTCAAATCAGGAAAGGCCAGTGACCTTGGAGCTGGCCTTGGGCTGCTGAGGCTGTGCCCTGGAACTCTGGGTCTACTTCTTAAGACGCTGAATTTATGGAGTCTTGAAGGGAGAAGATCTACACCCAGCATATTAATGCTGACCGAAGCTGTTGGCACTAGCTGTTCACATGTGTGCTGGAGGTGCCTAATTAGCTAAAGCCGAGCTTCTCTTGGTCTGTAGAAGTCTTGACCTGAGGTCCCTTCCCTTTCCACTTCCCCCAAGAAAGAGAAAGCTTAAGGGCAGGCCCTTGACAAACTGCAAAATGAGGCCAGCCTGTTTTTGGGAGATAGCCGCCTCTCTTGGCTGCCCTGGGGCAACTGTGGTTCTGTTTTGTGCATTCAGGTTTTCCCACATCCCTAAGATATATTGGGAGCTTAGTGGAGGGTTGGAGGGAGGGAGACTATGGGGGTATTGAACTCCCGTCCCATTCTACTTAAAGACAGCTGGCCAATGCCCTGTCTGGGATTTGTCCCCCATCCCCTTTCCTTTAATTTCTTCGAGATGTTTTAAAAGTAGCTTGATTGCATTAACGTGTCCTGCATATTTTGAATAACAGTTGGAAGTTCTGAGTTCTTTTATGACCATGATCTATTTAAAAGTATCTTTACCTCTGTTCTTAACATTGAGTCAATGTGATTTTTAAAAGCTTGGGTTTCAGAATCAGGCAGATCTGGGTTCGAATCCAGCTCTGTTTGTTAACCCTGGCACCTTGGGCAGGTCACACAGCCTCTCTAAGCTTCAGTTTCCACATCTATGAAAAGGGGGCATGAGTAGTTTGTGCCTGATAAGGAAGTGGAGAGGTGTTTGTGGGATGGTGCTTAGCATGGTGCCTGGAACCTATTATTAAAATTTTTCACCTTGTATAAATGTTTACTGTTATTTTCGTTTGCTATAATATGCTGAATTCTGTTGATGTTCAGGGGAAATATATCTTCTGGTAAACAGAAAACTAGGATGAGTTTGTTGATATTCTTGGCAAAAGCCAGCCGGCAGTGGCCCAAGGGTAAGCAGCCCTCTCCGGAGGAGCCTTGAAGGAGAGAGGGCTTTGTGTAGCTGAGGTCAGCAGACACGCTGGTGCCTAGTGTAACAATGAGGGTCTAAGGCATCCGGACCAAAGCTCCGGTCTCTCTAACCCAACCAAGCTCCTGAAGCCAAAGGGAAAAATTTCATGCTTACTCAGGGGACCACCTACTTGTCAAGGAATGAGTTACCAAAATGGGACAAAGGTGCTGTGGGCTGAAACTCAAGCCTGATGGCTGCTAAATCCCCTTGGAGCCCATTTTATGGGGTTTGTGTTTTCCTCCCTCCACCTCAAATCACTGGCCTTGCACCTGGCACCGTCTGTAGAAGCTGCTTCTCCCCTAGGACACTATCCATTTATGGCAGTAAGAAGCAAGTTCTTACACTAGAACTTTATCATCAATTTCAGGATGTAGGCCTGCATCTCCTTCCTGCAGTTCTGGCAGCTTCCCTGGATCCTATACTGCAACTGACATGCAGGGAGAGCTGTACACAGGCTACCTGATATGGTCCCAACAAAATGATTATGATAACTGGATGTTGTTAGCACTGTGCCACCCAGGAGGTAAAGGTGCCCTGATAAGGAGATGGCAGAGCCAGAATTCAAACACAGACCTATTTTACTTTTTTCTGCAGAGCTGTGGTCCCTCCGTTTGGAGCCTCCTGGGATTAGTGGTACTAGATGAGACTGAATTTACTAGGGTTAGTGGCTACATTCTGTCCTTGCATTAATTCAAGCTTAGGCTCTGATCATTTTGCACCAGAACTGCGAACTATATAGGCTGGTCCCAGAGCTGGAATCCAGAGAGAGGTGGCTTGCTTATAGTGGTGGGTTTTTTTGTTTTTTTTTGAGACAGAGTCTCCCTCTGTCACCCGGGCTGGAGTGCGGTGGTGCGATCTCGGCTCACTGCAAGCTCCGCCTCCCGGGTTCACACCATTCTCCTGCCTCAGCCTCCTGAGTAGCTGGGACTACAGGCGCCTACCACCATGCCCGGCTAATTTTTTGTATTTTTAGTAGAGACAGGGTTTTACCGTGTTAGCCAGGATGGTCTCGATCTCCTGACCTCATGATTCTCCCACCTTGGCCTCCCACAGTGCTGGGATTACAGGCATGAACCACCGTGCCTGGCTGGCTTGCTTATAGTTTTAACTCAAGTAACTGTATCTTCTTTGGTGTGGGAAACTTTGAAGTCCCTCAGAGTCTAATGAACACATGATGAGTGTTCATTAAAATGTATAAAATGAATAAATAAATGGGATGATTGAACACTCATGTATCTGTATTTAAATCCCAGCCTCAACATTTCTTAGTTGTATGACCCATGGGACTATTTTCTCCAATCCTCAATTGCCTCATCTGTAAAATGGGTATAGTGATAATATTTATCTAATGGTACCTGGCAGGAATCATGTTACATACAACAGAGCCTCACACATAGCAAGCCGTTAATAAGTGTTGGTAATTATTTTTATCAGAGTTTGGAGGATTAACTGAAATAAAGTATGTAGTACAGTTAGCACAGGGGCTCACAACTGTGAATGTCATTAAGGTTGGCTATTATTATCACTTCCACATAGACTACAAAAGGTAGGACTCTGCAGGAGCCCTGCTTCATTCTTTGAAGGTGGATTTTCTTAATAGGCCCCAGCAGTAGTTAGAGGAGGTGATGCTCCCGAGCAAACCTCCTGGGGAGGAAATAGTTAACATACCTGTTTGGTGGGAAATGTAGGTAGCCAAACCCTTCCTCTTCCCCAGGGGTTACTACTAAGCCTACAGTTAGGCTTGCTCACTCATCCACACCAAAGGATCTCATTCCGCTCGGGCCCTGGGGTTTCACGGGAACAATTGCCTTGAACAATAGCCAGAAAACAAGTTCCACCAGTCTGGACTTTTTTGCAACTGAATGCAGCTGTCTGGCAGGGGGCATGGGCCAGCCCTGTAAATGGGCTCTGCCTTGATTCTGGAGCAGAACTGGAAAATTGAGCAGGTAAGGCCTGGATGCAGCTGGTCACAGCTCCACAGTGTGAGCTTAGTCACCTGGAAAGAGGCAGACAGAGGGGCGGGGGCTGGCCCAGACTGTTTCCAAGGACTGTAAGGGCCTCCTGGAAGCGACCCAGCCTTTGGAGTTTGGGGAGGATTAGGATCCTTGCTTTGTGAAGACTGCTTTTCAGAACCATAGTTAGAGAACCTCATCTCTGCTAACCGGCTGTGATTTTATTAGTGAGTAGAGAGGAACTAAAATATATCTACAATCTGATTTTTTTACAGCATCATTTAGCATGTCTTTCCCTTGAATAAACAACATTATCTCACAGGGAGTTCATTTGAAAGGTGTAATGATCCTCCCTCCAGATCCTTCAATAACTCCACCTCTCAGAGTCTTTTGCTAAAAGCAAGGGTGTGTATATCCTAGTGGAAAAATCTGTTTAATCATCCCTGGGACTTTGGGATTCTATTTTGCTTTTTTGCTTCATGAGAGATGAAACTGTAAACATAATATCACATTAATTCAGGACCATTACAGATTCTTGCTCCTTTTAGATACCTCTCTGGAAGAGCTTGATATTAAAAATGTGTCTATATTAAATGTAGTTTCTCAGGGGTCCCAGTGAAGTCTGGTTTACTTTCTCAGTTCTGTGGAATTCTCACTCCTCATAACAGTGGAGCAAAATAGATGTGTGAAGCTGAAATAATTTGTGCTTCTTTCACCTGCATTTTTCATAGCAAATCGCTTGTGTTGGGGTTGTTAAAATTGTGCTTTAAGCCCTCTGAGTGGCATTTGGATTCCTGACACAGTGATGTCAGCATCCCTTCTAAGACTGAAACTGAATCTCCTGGTTTAATGGGCCCTTCCATGTCTGAATGGATTTTCTGGTCACTTTTGTAGAGGCTTTTCCCTTCACATCTGTATTTCTCCAAGAGGTAGTAGAGAAACAGCTGAAGCGGTGAGAGACTTGATTCTGGTTAAAATGCTGCATGTTGGCCAAAATGGGGTCTGTTCTTGATACACTTGGTGGCTGCGGGCAGATGGAGGTTCTTTTTAATTAAGCTAGTTAACAGATTTCAAAGCTGATCTGTATGTACTGTAGCTATGTGCTGCAATCTATAAGATACTCACTAACCGTGCCATCTTTCCGATGAACTGGAAGGCTGCTTGCAGTCATTCTACTGTGGTTTGAGTCTCATCCTTCTGATGAACTCTGCATCCTAAGACTCCTTTCCATCCAGGGGAAAATGGAAGTGGAATAATATACATAGTGTGCCTACTACAGTGCCTGGCATATTTGGTAATGCTGTCAATGGTGGCTTTATGTATTAGGCAAGATTGTGTCCTCTTTCTTTGGATAAATAGCATGGTCTGGTGCAGACACTCTATTGTGAGTTGAGTTGTAACACCTCTATACCAGAGTTTGCAAACTCAAATTGCAGGACCAAGCAGGTAGCACATGTAAACTGAAAGGCTCCCATGGGGATCCTATCAAATGAGAGAACATACTTCTGTCTAAAAAGGGCTGCTAACTACTCAGGGCTAGCTAAAAATAATAATCTGAGAGGTGAAATCAGCAATGAAAAAGCCCAGACATTAGAAAATGGAGTTACCTGTTTGGCGGCTTTTACTGAACGAGGGGAGACCATTCAGTGTGGAGACCTCCAGTGTGCCCACTTGCCTTTGTACCAACTTTTCTCTGAGCATAAATGTAAAGGATATCCATTGGAAAGGAACCTTTGGGATGGCTTAGTCCAGCTACTCCATTATAAAGAAGAGAAGACTGGGGCCTGGAGAGGATGTGTCTTGTCTGAACCCTCATGGGTGATAGTTCTGTGGAACCCTGGGGCTAAGGCCTGGCTCTCCATGCTCCTGGCCCTTGCTGTGTCCATGCCTTGAAGAAAGCAGCATTGCTAAAAGTGTTGGTGGGCCTGGGCTTTGGAATGCCGCCAGAAGAGCTCCTTGTGCTCCAACTTGGCTGGTGGCTTTAGGAGATTTGAGAGGCTATAGAAATGATGTTTGGAACCAGTGTTGTTTACACTTGGTGCCCTTTGCTCATCTCCCTGTTTTATGTTTTCATTTATGTCTAAGCTATGTTGTCTATTATGTCTACTGGGTTTATGGTCAAGGCAGGGAAAACTCTGAATTATCACTTTATCCCCACCGCCTTGCACAGTGCCTGGCACACAGGGGCAGTGGCTCAATGAATGAGATGAACAAATGAATTCAAAGCCCCTGGCTAAGAGTCTAAAAATGTTGAGTTTATGAGAAGAAAGAGAAAATGTTCCATGAAATTCCTTCCACCTACACATTGGCTAAAAATAGGTGAAGGTTATTTTAAAATCTGATCACTTATAACTCCAGTTACGTTCTTATCTCTGACTTGATCAATGTAGGACATTTCATTAGTAGAGAAAAAGGTACATGGCTGTGATCTGGCTAGGAAATAATGCTTTTGTGTTGATTGTTCTGATGAATCAGTGGAAGTATCTTCTAGCCATTTCTCTAGCTGTTTCAGCCAAAGAAGTTAGGCATATCTGTGATAGGTTGTCTTAAAATTATTAAAAAACCAAAAAGATAGGGAAACCAGCCAAGCTCTGTTTCCCATATTCCTGTTAGTTTCCAGGAGGAGGCCCTGGGGTTCTTTTGCTTATTTCTCAAGGTTGTCAAACACAACGCTCTCTCCACCAACATTTTCAGAGCAATTTTGGAACTGCTTTGAAAGTTTTATGGTGTAGAGTGAAGGTGAACTGGAGTGGCAAAAACTGGTGAGGAGAGAAGATGCCACCTTGGGTTCATTTATTCTTCTAGTCATTCATATAAAAATCATTGATTCATTCAAAAAATGAAATCTGCTTTAATACTTTTTTAAAATATCTTATTTTTAAGAGTGCTTTTGTGCCCAAAAAATAACTTCTTAGAGTTAACTAGGATTTAACATTTAATTGAAGTTTTAGGTTTTTTATCTAGATTTTCTTACAAATTTCATCTATAAAACAAGTATTTTTTGCACAAATTAAGATCATTTTCACTTGTTATCAGTTAGTACTTTATTAATTCAGGCAACAGATTTTACTTACCTGCAAAATTAGTACTATTTGAAAGCTTGGATAATTAAATTTCAGTAAATATTTTAGACTGCATTCGTAAAGTTAACATACATGGTTTCCTTAAGCTCTTCAGATGTCTGACAGGGTAGATTTACCAACCAAACAAGCAAAATCTTTCTAAGCACTTAAGCAACTCTTGCAAATCAAATAAATTAAAGTTACAAATGTCATAAATTATTATCATAAACATATCAATTCTTTTTACAACCTTAATCCAATTCTTAAACATTTCAGCTTAAAAGTCTCAAGTAAAAAATCAATAGTCATTTAAAATTGAAATCACAAGACTGTTTTGTCAGATCCTGTTATACGCTGTGTATTCTTTTACATGTTAAAAATACGTACAGATTAACCCAATGATCACAAAGCCTTAATCTTAATGATTCACTTCATCATTCTTTTTCATCTTTTTAAATGTTTCCCAGATTTAAAATCACACAATATGAAATGAGGGTAGTCGGTTTATCATCTCAGGTGGGCTCAGCGCCATCATATGGTTTTTCTCCATCAGCTTCAGGACCAGGACACAGGAATGGTCAAATCCTCCTCCAGGAATGATGGTTCCAGAATCATAGCTGAGTACACTGTAGTTCTTTCTGCTGTGTGATCGGGGTCCCCAAGCCACCTCTCTGGAATTTCATTTCACCACATAGTAAACATGAATTCTCTAGGTTCCTTTCAAGTTGCTATCTTAATCAGTTTTTGTAACTGCTTTCAACATTTATTGCCCGATTTGGGTCAGTGGACGTTTGTGCCTCATCCCAGGTTGTACCTAATTTCCTTTGCCACTTGATTAGATTCAACCAGTGTCCTTACTGCCTGAGTGAATTCTGCATGCTTTCCACATTTTTCCCGTCTGACTCTAGCCACATGTCTGGAGTTATTTTACAAACAAATTACGCTTCCCCATTAGTTAGCATGAGTATGCCAAGTGACAAAAAGCAAAAGAAAGGAATTTACTATTTCTCATGGCTGGCTCTCCCAGGGGTGCTTCTGGCTTTCAGTATGGCTGGATAAGGGCGCTCAAGCGATGTCAAAGGCACACTTCCATCCCTCTCAGCTCTGCTTCCCTCTGTGCCGGCTTCCTTCTCAGGCAAGTGAGAATCAAGTAGCCACTGGCAGCTCTAGGCTGTATTGCATTTTTCTTCATTTTTGCTTTTTTTGTATGTGTGCTTCATTCTTCTCAGCGTTTCCTGTGTAGTCATATAAGTTTGGGGAATGCTCCTTTAGGCAAAGTTATAGTGATCTTTACTGGACTTCACAGCTGTTAAAATGCTAAGGTACTGTTTACAGTGTGAATCTCCAGGAAGGCAGGAGATTCCACATTCCCTTCTTAGGGCAACATTCTTATCACAGAGCATCTGGTGGAACTGGTTTCCCTCAGAATACATCTGCAAACTCACTGGCCTAATCTTGGTGGCTCATGATCGTTTGTACCCTGAATGGGAAAAGGACAAGTTAGAACTAAGCGACTTTATGTCAAGATGAACTTGCTAGTATCCCAGAGATCCGAAAGCAAAGGAGACGTGGCTGGTTTTCCAGCTGCAGGGGCAGCTTCGGTTTCTGACCACAGACAGCTCTGGCAAATATCGAAGCTGCCCTTGCTCATCATGGCCTTCCCTCGCGTCACTCCCTTCATCCGCATCATAAGTGACCCCCACTCTCACCCATGAATTAGATCCCTGGCTTCCCCTCTTCTGGGTGGCTCAGTTACAAAGGCTTCCTGTGAACTCAGGGTAAGCCCAACAGTCCTCCAGGCACTGACATGGGAAGAATCCTGTGTATCAAGGGCCACATGCCCCTCTGGAATATTATCTTGGTGTTGAAAGGACACAGGGGAAGAACGGTTACAATTTCAAAGCACAAAATCTGGGACTTGGATTCACGAGCATCTGTTACAACTGCTCTCCTTCCTCCCTGCCAGCCACGGTCCTCTCCCACCATTCCCCTTTCTTCTTCATCAAATTATGAGAAATTTTAGGTACATTAAATTCCTAACCCCAAAGAGCAGGTGCAAGAAAAGACCCATTTAATCACTAGAACAAATTTGAGTCCTTTTCCATCTGTGATGCCACGCTTGCCCCATCAGATCCTCCTGTGGTTACCAGCCTAGGCGAAGCAGGCATGGAAGCTGTGACCCTGCAAAGAATCAGTGGGCAGGGAGCTGGGCTTAGAATGCTCTACTGGTGGCAAGTTTGCACCAGAAACTTGCTGTGTCTCGCGTCTGCACGTTGAGTTCATCAGGAGGTATTTAAGGAGCATGGACTATGTCTCTGGAGATAGAAGGGAAGTGGCCCACCGAATGAACTTGGCATTGCTGCCGCATTGCCCATCAGTCCTCATGGCCTTGGTTTCTTCATTGTGAAACACCCTAAGAGTGACTATGAGAGTATGCGCAAATGTTGAATAGTTTGGCATGTGGCACAGGCTCAGTGAACAGCCGTTGTTGCTACAGAAGGCAGCATGACAAGACTAGAAGGAGCGCATATTCTGCAATTAGATATTTTGCTTTTTAAACCCAGTTCCAACACGGAATGGCATCGGTCAGTGTACTTACTCTTTCTGCCTCTATTCCTTCATTTGTAAAATGGACAGGATGATACCTACCTTGCAGGTATGATATGAGGACTGGAGAAATCTATAACAATAGATTTAAAGTACCCAGCACAATGCCTGATCCATGATAAGCACTTAGTTGTTATCGCTAAGCAGGCCCCTGCATATATTTGGAAGATAGGACAACCCTTGGTATAGAGAATAGCTAGAAAACTGCCTAAGAGTGTATAGAAGCAAATACAAATGTGTGACACTATGTAGGAATTCAAAGTAGGAGATGATGTGGGTGGGCTGGAGTATTTGGAGAAAACCTTAAAGAAAGAATTTGGAACAGGATGGAGGGCTGGGCACAAGAAGTAGAATTACAGGAGTGAAGTGTGCAGAGTTCCAGAGCTGCTGGACCCTTGTGGATTCATCCACAATAAGCCCCTTTTGAGCCCTCGTTCTCCCTGCCTCATCCTCCCTCCTTGGGACCACCCTCACATTCCCCCGCATTTCTATGCAATGTTCCAGATTGGGTTTTGGAAGCCAAATAGTGTTGAAGGAGAAGGTGATGAAAACAGGTTTTTAATAAGCCTTTGTCTTCCTGCCTGATCAGCAGAGCTCAGGATGTACAGGCAGGTATCTTCCAAGCTGCTGGAATGAACTAGAACTTTGGGGTTATGTGTGTGTGTGGCAGATGTGCTCTTGGCTTTCAAATCTCAGCCACTCAGCATTTCCCAGGTTCCACGCTGCCACTTTGTAGGGCTTTCAGCAAGACAGTGGAAGACTGAGTGCTAGAATAATGAGGTTAAGTCAATGGTTTGGTATCAGACCTGCCACTCCTGCTGAGTGGCCTTGAACCAGGCTGCCTGGCCTCCCAAGCCTGGCTTCCTCCTGAGAAAGTGGGCTGTGTCACATCTGGTGTGTGCTGAGAATTGACATAATACAAAACCGTCTGCAGTCACAGTAAAGAGGGTAGTTGGTTCTGGAATCAGAATGGCTGGATCAGGATCCACTCTGCCTCTTCCTAGCCCTCTGACCTTGTACAGGGTATCTATTTTTTTCTAAGCCTCACTTTCTCTACCTGTGCAATAGAAAAACAATAATATTTACCCTTTCCCCCTATAGGTCAATTAGAGTAGTGTCACACTGATCTTGGAAGCTTGCTTTATTGTCTACTCAACTTCTCACTTCTATGAGTTTTGATCAGCAAGTTTTGTTGTTGTTGTTGTTGTTGTTGTTGTCGTTGTTTTGAGACAGAGTCTTACTCTGTTGCCCAGGCTGGAGTGCAGTGGTATGATCTCAGCTCACTGCAATCTCTGCCTTCCAGGTTCAAGCAATCATCCTGCCTCAGCTTCCCAAGTAGCTGGGATTATAGACATGTGCCACCATACCTGGCTAATTTTGTTGTACTTTTAGTAGAGATGGTGTTTCCCCATGTTGGCCAGGCTGGTCTCGAACTCCTGACCTCAGGTGATCCACCCACCTTGGCCTCCCAAAGTGCTGGGATTACAGGTGTGAGCCACCATGCCCAGCTCTCAATTAGCAAGTATTTATTGACCACTTGCTACGTATCTGCTACCCGATAGCAAACAAATGAGTAAATTCCACAGGGTGATGTGACAGCGTGTGACAGGCTTGATGGGTAGTGAGGTTGTTTTTCTGAGAAGGTAATACTTCAGCTGAGATCTGAAAGATGAGAGGAGGCAGGGACAAGCATTCAGAAAGAGGGACAAGCAGCACAAAGCCTCGAAGAGAGCAGCCTTGGCTTGAAAGGGACAGAAGTGCATGTGATCAGAGCCAATTGCAGTGGAGAGGGGTACGAAACAGGACCAGGGTAGGAGGCAAGCTCAGAGGGTCTTGAGGGGCCATATAGAGAGTTTGGACTCTTGATTATCTGAGAAGCAACTCACGGGTATTAAGCAGTAGAGTGACAGGATATTCTGACTGCTGCGGGGGGGATGGACAATTAGGGAGCAGAAGCAGACCATAGAGACCACCTGGCCTTTTAGCAGTAACCCAGGCACCGTCGACAGCACCATGAACTACAGGGTGGCAGTGGGGGCAGAGAACTGCACGTTTGGATACATTTTGGAAGCAAGGTGATAGGACCGGGTGCTAGATTAAACGTGGTGGTGGTATTGGCAGGTGGGAAGATGGTAAAGAAGAAAAAAGAAAGAAAGAACCATTGCTAGGAGATTGGACTTAGGCAGCTTGGGACTGACCTCATTCGGTTGGAGGGTTGGGAAATGAAGAACATCTATTTTAGATGTCTTTGGGGATATTATTAGAGTTAGAGCTGCTAACCAAGTTGACAGGTTTCTCCTGACTGTTGCCGCTCTCCCTCCCTCGGCGTTTCATTCCGAGAGTGAAGTCTGCAGAAGTCATACAGCAGCTCTGCCCTCTGACCCCGACAGGTGCCTGCTCCGGAGTTCTTCCCTGCATGCTTTTAGCTCTAGTCTCCAGACTCACTGCCCCTACTCTGCCACTAGGCCTGGGAAGGAACAAATTGGTTTCCATAAAGTTCCCAGGATGAAGTTGAGGATGGGGTAGGACATGGGTAGTGTCTGTAGCCACCTCTGCTATGGAAGCACTTAGTTTGCGGAAGGTACCTGTCAGCCTCTTCACCCAGCTTCCAATCCCAGACAGCAACAACTGACATGGAGATGAGTCACATCTGAGGCAAAAGAGCTTTGTCCGGGGCTTCGTGGCAAAGATTGGATCTTTTCGGGGATAGTGTGTGTTTGTCTGTCATCAGCCTGAACTGGAACAGCCTGAGGTTTTGGTGCTCAGGATGTGTGTTTGTCTTGGCAGCTGGGACGACAGCAGCTCCGTCAGCAGTGGCATCAGCGACACCATAGACAACCTCAGCACTGATGACATCAACACCAGCTCCTCCATCAGCTCTTATGCCAACACACCTGCCTCCTCTCGAAAAAACCTGGATGTGCAGGTGAGGAACACAGGCCCTTCCAGGCTCCTCCAGCAGCCCCTGGCAGCAGGGAACCTCGGGCTTGTGGGATAAGAGGGCCATTTGGGGCAAGCAGAATCTCCAAGTTGATGAGATGAGGCCCAGCCTCCTGCTGCCTCTGCTCTCACCTCCTGACCCTGACCTCTGTCCACAAGGGAGGGGTCAGGCAGGGGGTGGTGGACACAGGAGCAGGGAGGCTTCACCACCCTCACTGTGTGGGCTTGTGAAATCACTCTTCCTCCCTGGACCTTGGTCTCATAATTTGTTTAAAAACAACAGAAAAGGATGTTGGACTTTAGCAGTTTTCGGCCCGGAGTGTGTGTCTCTTATTTGCCGCAGCGAGCCACTGCTATCCGGGGGCACGTCTCATCCCTCTAGGAGGATGGGGTGGAAATGAAGATTGAGAACCCCGGACCGGAAGGCCAGGATATCCTGACCTGTGGTTGAGAACTCTCAGTCTCTGGGTTACATTCCCCTGCTGACGTGTTTTATTTGGCCCACAGTATTACCCTTCTTTTAAACTAGATTCCCTTTCAAATTTTTAGAATTACATTATTTCACATGAAAATGTCTTTCTGGTTGCTCTTGAGAAAAACAACGATATTGCTTCCTTGAGCCTACATTCTCCATGTGGTGGCAATCAACAGATGTCCCAGTATCCAACCCCCTTAGACCTGCCACTCCTGCTCCAGTGTGCACAGCTGCTACTTGCTCGCCAGCTGTAATCCTTAAATTACCTGCCTGACCCCAAGGCACTGGAGTTTTCCATTCCTACTTTAAGCCTTCAGATTTCACATTTCAAATGTGGTATAGTTTCATGTGGACGTGTTCACTGACCCTCAGACCATTCCTTCATGATTGGCAAGGGGTGGTTCTGAAAGGCCCATTTTACTAGTGGAAAACTAAAGTGCCATCCTCACAGCTTGTCCCCAGTTTGGGACTGACCAGCAAGAGGACTGGCCAGCTGTGGTGGCAGTGGCGTAGTAGGCTGGAATTTTTTTCATGATTGATCCCTCCCACTTGTAGGTACCCCTCCCCCGTCTTTGGCGAACCCTTGGGAAAATCTGTTTGGGACAAAGTCTCAGAGCAACCTTGCGGGGGGCAAAACTAGCACTGCCCCATCTTTCACTCCCTTTCATAGCCTCTTCCTTTCTCAACTGTGCTTTACTTTGTACAGATAGGAGCTGATTTGGAAATCGATTTTCTTTTAAAGGTGTCTCTTTGACAACAGGGCTAAAAAAAAGGATGTATCAGAGTGTGGGAGTAATTCTGTCCCACAGAAATGGAAACGTTTACTGCCTGATGAAATACATTCGGTGTTGCCCCTGGGATTCCCAGTTACTTCTTGCATTCTTCTTTTGAGCCAGACTTTCTGATTATTGTTCAGAAACCCAACCTAGTGATGGTGGGTCGTGGTGGTTGTTTTAAGAAACAAAAACTCCCCATATGACTAGAAAGGGGGTCATGAGTAACGCTCTGTATCTTAATCTGAGCAGTGGTTATGTAAGTATGTTAATTTTCTAAAATGTATTCAAGCTATGTATTTAAGATTTGTGTACTTTACTGTACGAAAAGTAAACAAACAAAACCTAAGCCACACTTCCCAAACCGATCACTGTTTGATCAGTGATTAGACGCAAGTCAGAAGTGCCCAGCCAGGCTATGTTCCTGCCACCTACCATACGCCAATTGTTTACAATAGACACCAGTTTTCCTTTTCTTGTGAACACTAATTTTTTTTTTTTCTGAGGCTCATTGTATATTCAAGATAAGAACAACCAGACTGTCCTTAGATACTAAGGAGGGAACCAAGGAATTGCTCACCTGCATCTATGTATTCAGGAGGCAGGCTATTTATTAGAGAGAGAGAGATCTGTGAGGTTCCCTTTTTGACTTACAAGGTAGGAGAGGCTTGCTCCTGAGATGCAGGTGGAGCCAGTAAAACACTGTATTGGAAGAATGTCCTTGTCTTTGTTCCCTTCCTGCAAAGCTGGAGTTGAAATCTCTGGTTCCACACTGATAAACACCTCGGATTTGTACATGATTTCCTAGCTGATACAGTTGAATTTGGCTAATGCCAAGGCCTCAGCTCTTTAGACCAGCTCTTTGCTTTCATCTTGTAAATGTCACATCAGAAAAGGTTGCAGGATTCTGCACAAACATGCCTTTTGATCAAGATCAGAAGTTATTTTAAGGGATGTAAATGGTTTACTATTCATTGGGTAGGTTTGTTTTTCCTATAAAACTACCTGAGTTTAAAATATTGAAATGAAAACTAAAAAAAGTAGGTCTTAGAGTAAACTAAATACAGATTACACCAATAGTTACTAAGATTTCTAATGCAATGGTTTCTTTAAATGGATTTTTAGTGACATTCCCTTTGTTCCTGTCTAGGGAGCATCTCAAAATAGTTGAATCAGCATAATTCACAGGCTCCCACCCTCCTCCCTCATATCACACTGAGGAATGCTAAGGGCCATTACTCCTGTCTGAGCAGCATCAGGCAATGGGAAGATGTGTGTTGCACCCTTCCCAAGAGCTGCGCCTTCTGTGCTCTGCCTCATTTGGGTTCCTGTCACATATTGGTTTACCCTGGAACAGGGGGGCAGCACACAGTCTGCCAGGCAAGACATGGGGAGGCAGGGAGAAGTGGCTCAGTGTGTCCAGCAAAGGAGGACAGGTTGAGGACAGGTTGCCTGCCTAGGTTTTTGCTGTTTGAAAAACCTCTGAGAAATAACTAAAGCATCCCAGGAACAGGGAAGTTATTGTCTGGAAAACCTAAGAAACAGCCTCATGTAGCTGATTGAAAGAAGAGGAGACGGATCATTGGGAATGGAGATTCCCTTTGTCTGTGAGGGACTCCACTATCACTGGGGACATTGAGGAGCAATGGAGAATGCCCCCTACAGAGCACAGGTGCCCAGGTGCCCAGCTGTCCAGCATCAGCTCCAGTGCCCACTGTTTCCTCGGGGCCAGGCAGAGAATCCCCTGCTTCAGGCCCAAGAGCCTCTTGAGCAAATCCTCCAGGAGAGCTGGTGAGTCCGGTTGGCCAAGCCGATTGCAGTGTCAGGGAGTAGGTGCAGACTTGGAAGCCAGGTGATCTTGAGTTGTATCCTCACTCTTTGACATCCTTGGATGAACTAATCACTCTCTCCACCTCTGCCTCCTCATCCATAACATGGCGCTAATTAGATGCATCTCTGAGGGTGAGTGTGAAAATAACAGGGAAATGCTTTATCAGCACATGCTTCTCTGGGTGCCTGAGACTGGATGGTTGCTCAGAAGTTACTTTCTTTCCTTCCTCCTTCCCTCCATTTCTCTTATCTCTCCCTCCCTTCCCCCCTCCTCTCCTTCCCTTCCTCCCTTCGCAGCCCCTGCCACCTGGGTTGCTGTTCCTCTGCCTCCAGACTCCATTCATGTCAGTAACTAAAGGTTGACTATGTTCTTAATATATTTTGTTTGTAGTCTCAAAGCAACTCATCTTATTTTGCAGTATTTTATTTTGAGGACAGATGTTGGTGGCAAAGGGTTTTAACAAACACAGGCGACTCCCTCACATATTCATCTGTGCATTCAGTATTTTCTCTCAGTTCTGTGGAAGTCACCGTCCCAGGTGCTGAGGAGCAAAGATGCACACATCAAGATTTTCTCTCATTTTCAATGCCTGTGAAATCTTTAATAACATATGGGGAGGAAAAAGATAATTCCATGTCAGTTTATTTTTTGCTACTCGGGGAAATAAAATTCTGAATTATGTGGCAAAGATTCCTGTCTTGTGTGGCATTGAATGACCCTAGAGCTCTCTAGATATTGGCATGGATGTAGGGATGGGGTTTGGCTGGGGGTAAGGAGGGGTGCCCCCTTCTGCTCACCCGCTGGGTAAGTTACTTTTCCTCTTCAGCCCTGTATTTTCCTGATGTGTAAAATGTGGATAATAACAGAGCCTGAGAGGATAAGATGAGTTCAGGATGTATGGGGAGGGACACAGTGCCTGGCAGGATGACTGGCAGGCGATGATGTTGATGCTGATAATTATCTCTATGGTCACTGAGGCTCAAACTTGAGCCAGCTCAGCATCTAGATCTGCAGGGGATACGGCACAGGGAGGGAATATCCCTGCCTTCCAAAGGCCTGTGGCCGAGTAGCAGAAGAGACAAGTACCTGTTCTCGCTAATTCTAGACAAAAGCGGGATAAATGATGAAGATAGACAACAGAGTGCTGGGGATTTTCAGAGGCAGGAAAGTTGGTAAGGAAGAGAACCACTGTTTATTGAGTCCTCCCACACTGAGTTCATTGAGTCCACCATCAATGCTGTAAGAGACCTATTTATTATCATCCGTGTTTTATACATGAGGTAATAAGTTCAGATAAGTGAGGCAATGTCCTCCAAGGTCATGCACACCAAATGAGTGGCAGCACCCAGCACTTGAACCCAGATCTGTCAGACCCAAAGCCCACACTCTTCCCCCACATCATGCTCCTCAGGCCTCACCTCTTGCTCTCGGAAGATCGGCCTCACTTCTGAAGTCCCTTGTGCATGGCTTCTTTCCTCACCTTCCCACATGGATATCAAATGACTATATCGACTTCCAAGAACAGGCAGAAGATAACCCTTCAGAAAGGAGGTCCATTGAGATGGGAACAACTGGCAGAGGCACGGAGGGGAAGGCAGGATAGAACTCTTCGTACATCCCAATGTGGATGTTCTGCTGGCTGGCCCCGCTGTTGTGAGCTCTGGGAACAGAGAGGCTGCGACTTCCTCATTTTCAATCCTAAGGGGTGCCACCTTATAGTCTGGCACATAGATCATGAAGGATTCAGAGTGGAGCTGGGAAGGTGACCACC
This sequence comes from Papio anubis, assembly GCF_008728515.1. NCBI lineage: Eukaryota > Metazoa > Chordata > Mammalia > Primates > Cercopithecidae > Papio > Papio anubis. The sequence continues at coordinate 79,357,131 of NC_044987.1, forward strand.
CTGGACCTAGCTAGGGGGATGTGATGGCTGGATGATTGTTCTTTCCAGAGAGAGAAAGTCAAGCCACATTCCCAGGCCAGGGGCATGTGTGCTCTCCCTGCCACTGATGGAATTGGAGTTGTATGGGTCCCACCCAGAGACTAGGCTAGAGCTGCTCTAGAACTGGGGTTGGGGAGTCTGCCCGTATGGAAGGAGAATCTTCTGGGTATAGATATTAGGTGCTACTGAGTATGCACAAATGTATCATATACCTGGACTTATCCTCAGGGAGGGCTGTGTGGCATGGTGGTTAAAATGTGAGCTTTGCAGTTAGACTCCCTGAAATCCCTGCATCTCTACTTCCTCACTGTGTGATCTTGGGAAATTTTCTTTTCACTCTGTGCCTCAGTTTTGTCATGTGAAATTGAGACTATTAGCTGTAATTTCCTCATAGGTTTTTGATAAGGATTAAATTTAATGATACATATCAAGCACTTTAGCTTAGTGCCTGGGACATAGTAAGTACTTAATAAATTGTAGTTGTTAATGCTACTAGTATTAGCACCATTACAATTTGATTGGGGGGGAAATAAGTATAGGAACATTAAAAGAATAAATAATGCAGTAACCCAGGATGTGGCATGTGCTAAATTTTCAGTACCTCTTAGAGCATATTAGAATATGTTAAAATGTACTTGAATGTAAGCTCCATGAGGTTAATGATTTATACTTACTCATTGCAGTATTCCTAGTGCGAATCAGCTTTCCTGGCATGTAGTGGCACCCAATAAATATTTGTGAAGTGAATGTTCCAAAGCCAAGTTATTTTCTGCCTCAGGGCCTTTACACATGTGGTTCCCTCTCCCTGGTATGCTCTGCCCCAAACCCTTCTTTTACTAAGTAAGTTTCTTCTCTTTCTTTAGGGTACTTCTTTTTGAGCTGATCACTGTCGCCTGCCCACCTCATTGTCATCTAAATTAGGTCAACATCTGTATTTCTTTCTCAGACTCTTTGTCCTTTTCCTTATAATAGTCTTCATAATCTACAATTACACCCTTGTTGGTATTTATTTATTCAATCTCTGCTGCGTTTAACTGAATCGTAAGCTCCACCATGGGTGGGAAATCAGTCTTATCCCCAGATTCTCTGACACTCCGTGGTGCCTGGCAGACAGCAAGCATGGAGTAAATTCTGGTTGGATTAATGTACTGAAAGTGTTTAGAGGAAGGAAACTGACCTGCGGTAGTTGGGACAAAGAATGGGCAACTTTAATTTCTGTGAGACTGAGATAAAAGTATAAGAGTACTTGGTACTTAACCCTTTCTGATTAAATAGAGGCTGAGATCGGATAAGATAATTTTGTTAATGTCTGTTGTGGTCTGAAAAGCCTGTGTTCCTTGGCTGGTTCCTTGGCTCACTCATTCGCTCTTCAAGCTTTGAGTGAACTCCTGCCCTGGGCCCACATGTAGGAACTCCCCTCTCTCTGTCCCTTGCCACAGCTGAATGATGAGCTTCTCATAGTCAGGAAGTGTGTGCTTGTCCTCCTTATATCTCTGATGACTAATACTTAGCTAGAAAAAAACAAATGAAAGACCTCATAAGGTGTCTGTAATGGACAAGTGGAATTCATAAGGGGAGAAGGCGTTGGGGTGGTGTGGGGGAGGCAATTGAACTTGGGCTGCCTATCTGTTTTTAGCTTTTATCCCATTCAGCCATTGTATTCCATGGAGGAAGGCATTTGTTCCATTCTTGGATGACAGACGTTAGGCAGATTCTTGCCAGGTGTTCATTTTAATTTCCTATCTTGCCTACTCTCGGTAGTTAAGCATTGCAAATATGGGACTGGTATCTTAGTATACCCACCCTGAAAGTGCTTCTGACCTCCCTTCCCCATTTACTGTGCTGACATCCTCCAACTGGCCTCAAACCCCAGGAGGCCTCCAAAGCATTCTGGTCAGCTTTATGCCTTTTAGCTGCAGGAGATCATTAACGTCACACTTCTGTCCCCTTCTGGGTTTCATGGCCAGCAGGTCAGGGCTCTTCCAAAGAAAGCTGGCTAATTATATCCCTTGTCAGAACAAAATCCCACAAGGGGAGCAAAGCAGTGGTGTATAAATAATGCTGGGATCGGAGCAGGCACCATTGGCTCTCCACATTTGGGGGAAGTACCATTTGAGGATGTGCTTCCCCTCTGCTCCTGGCTCTCCCTGATTTGAGTAGAACCAGCAGCCACCCTTGCTCACTTACTCCCTTGCTTGGTGTGTTAGATCCAAAGATCTCACTGCGGTGGAGTGATGGGAAGAAGGCAGAACAAAGGGAAACGGGCCAGGAGACTGGATGCTGGTTAGAGATCAGCAACCAGAGTTGGAGAGGCTTGTTCAAGTGGCAGAAAATAGGTGGTGGCTGAATTCCCACTGCATCTCCATCTGCTCTGCCCCTTCCCCTTGATAGGGCGCTTTCCTTCTTTTTTCCTGGGCCCCTTTTCCTCTCTTCCCTGACTCCTTTCTTTTGCTTTTCTTTTTGTCTTTTTTGAGACAGAGTCTAGCTCTGTCACCCAGGCTGGGGTACAGTAGTGCAATCATGGCTCACTGCAGCCTCCACCTCCCCGGGGTGATCCTCCCACCTCAGCCACCCGAGTAGCTAGAACTATAGGTGTGTGCCACCACACTCAGCTACTTTTTCTATTTTTTGTAGAGACGGGGTTTTGCATGTTGCCCAGGCTGGTCTTAAACTCGTGGGATCAAGCGATCCTCCCACCTCAGCCTCCCAAAATGTTGGGATTATAGGCATGAGCCACTGTGCCCGGCCACCTCATTCCATTCTAAGGATACATTGATATTATTTACTTTCCTTGGACCAAAAAAAAAAAAAAAAAAAAATCAGGCTTTCTGACAAGATAACCAGAGTACAAAAGTCCAAACATCTTTAAAGTAATGACTATTTTTCCCTTAACTACTCCAGTGTTTTGGCATTTTTGCCTTTGGAGTGAGGGGCTCCCCAGCCTGGGACTTGGGAAGGACTAATTCAGAGAGTCTCTGTCCACAGACTGATGCTGAGAAGCACTCACAGGTGGAGAGGAATTCACTGTGGTCTGGTGATGATGTCAAGAAATCAGACGGAGGCTCAGACAGCGGCATAAAAATGGAGCCAGGTTCCAAGTGGAGGCGGAATCCTTCTGACGTGTCTGACGAGTCCGACAAAAGCACGTCCGGCAAGAAGAATCCTGTCATCTCCCAGACAGGCTCATGGCGGCGAGGCATGACAGCTCAGGTGGGCATCACCATGCCAAGGACGAAGCCGTCAGCCCCAGCAGGCGCACTGAAGACCCCAGGAACTGGTAAGAGGCCGGAGCTGTCTTGGCCCTACAGTTGTCATTTGGAAAACCAAAGCCATAGTTAACTCTAGCAAGGACTTGACATTATATATTTTGTCTCAGGATTTATACTCTGCTAACAACAAGCTTCCATAAACTTTCACATCCCTACCTTTTTCTAAGTGGAAGTAAGTATGGGAGCCTCTTAAGCTCTGAAGACGGTTCGGCTGCTGAGACGTATTGAATTGGTTTAACTAGACACTGGGTGAGTTAATGCAGCCAGTTCAGGCTACTAAACAGCATGGATTTATGAGCTGTGGGTATGGTGAGTTGACGTTGTTCCTGACTTAGGGGATATTTATAAACAAGGGCAGGGGTGTCCCCCTGGACATGTTAGGGACAGCCCTTTAATGGACAGAGGGTGAAAGGTCAGAAAAGGCAGGGGGTTATTTCCCCCTAGACATATCAGTGATTGGCTGGCTTTGCTTTATCCCGGGTAAATTTAGACTGCTTTGCGAATGAGTAAAATTATTGACATTTCCTAAAAGGTTCACAGTACATTAGGAGACTATATTATTTTTATAAAAAGCTCTTTCCTCTGCCTCCCCAAGGGAAAAGTGAACCAGCTCTTCAGAGGAGGGGAGTATCTTAAACAGACGAGATAGATGAGCTGGGCTCTTGGCTTGCAGGCTAATCTTGCTGATCTCTCTCTTAGGAAAAACAGACGATGCAAAGGTGTCTGAGAAAGGACGGCTTTCTCCTAAAGCCTCCCAGGTGAAGCGTTCCCCATCAGATGCAGGCCGGAGCAGTGGTGACGAATCCAAAAAGCCCCTCCCCAGCAGCTCTAGGACACCCACTGCCAATGCCAACAGCTTTGGGTTCAAGAAGCAGAGTGGTTCCGCCGCCGGTCTGGCCATGATCACAGCCAGTGGGGCCACTGTCACCAGCAGGTCAGCCACACTGGGCAAAATCCCAAAGTCGTCTGCACTCATCAGTCGGTCTGCTGGTCGGAAGTCAAGCATGGACGGGGCTCAGAATCAGGATGACGGGTATCTGGCCCTCAGCTCCCGGACAAACCTTCAGTACCGGAGTTTGCCGAGGCCCAGTAAGTCCACCAGCCGGAATGGGGCTGGGAACAGGTCTAGCACCAGCAGCATAGATTCCAACATCAGCAGCAAGTCCGCAGGCCTGCCAGTGCCCAAACTGAGGGAGCCTTCCAAAACAGCCCTAGGCAGCTCTCTACCAGGTCTGGTCAATCAAACAGATAAGGAGAAAGGCATCTCATCCGACAACGAGAGTGTGGCTTCCTGTAACTCGGTGAAAGTGAACCCGGCAGCCCAGCCTGTGTCCAGCCCGGCTCAGGCTGGTCTCCAGCCTGGAGCCAAGTACCCAGATGTGGCCTCTCCCACACTCCGCAGGTAAGTGAGTACATTAATGGTGCTGAGCAGAACCAGAATACAGGGAATGGATTTAGTAATTTCCTGTTTCTTAGTTGAAGCACCCTCTGTTTTTCTCCACTTTAGTCCTCCGGTAAAGCTGTTTAGGCAGATCCTGCCGACAGTTTTGCAGTTGACTATTTTCCCATGTTGGGATGAAAAAGTTAGGCCTCTGGAATCAATCATCTTGGAATCAAATCTTAGTTCCATTTTAATTAGCTGCCATATAACCTTTCTTAACAATTCTGCCTTAGTTTCCTCACCTGTAAAATGGGGATGATGATACCTTTTTGTCAGGGTTTTTGTAAAGATGCATCTTTGTAGTCATGTCTGGTCGTAGTATGCACTCAATAGAAGATAGCTACCACTGGGCACAGTGGCTCATGTCTGTAATCCCAGCACTTTGGGAGGCTGAGGCAGGCGGTTCACGAGGTCAGGAGTTCGAGACCAGCCTGGCCAATATGGTGAAACCCCATCTCTACTAAAAATACAAAAAAAGTAGCCAGGCATGGTGGTGGGCACCTGTAGTCCCAGCTACTCAGGAGGCTGAGGCAGAAGAATCACTTGAACCCGGGAGGCAGAGGTTGCAGTGAGCCAAGATCATACCACTGCACTCTAGCCTGGCGACGAGTGAGACTCCATCTCAAAAAAAAAGAAAAGAAAAAAAAAAGTTAGCTACCATCTTGATACACCCTTGGACCTGGGTGGGTAGCTCAGGGGAGCAGATACTTTTTTTTCTTGTGTTAATAATTCTGCAGCTGAGATTCCTCATTATGGCAAGCAGTGATCTTGACCAGCTCCTTCCTTTACTCACAAACCCCAGTGTCCCCACATACACTTTTACACTACTCCAGAATTCCAAGTCAGTCTGAAATTTTAACTTCTCCCTCCCCACCACATACACACACACACACACACACACACACACACACCTCTTAAAGAAGAAATGTTTCTGAAAAAGAGAAATTGATTTCCTCTTACCTTAAATAGACATCATTTCCCCACATGTTCACACTGGGTGGAAGCTCTAGACATAAAAAAATTATTCACTCGTTTTAAGTTTCTTTTAAATTTATTCAACTTTTGTCTGTTTGTATTATCTTATTATAATATCCATTGGACCATTCTCAAACTACAACTGCTAGGTTACAGTTCATCCTACTTTCCCAGGAAATTTCTTATAAGAAAGAATAAGTCCCAAGGAAAGAAAATCAAGCAGTGAGAAAATAAAAATTATATGCACACGTACATATTTGGGGATGAACAGGAATGTTTGAAAAGACTTCAGAAGAAGCATTCTACATGAAAGGTATAATGAAGCAGTTCACTGTTCTTTGTCCAGACTTGATTATTAGAGTTTCAGTAATGATTTTTTTTTCCGGGGGTAAGTCTCTTGGGCTGTTCTTTGTTGTTTTAACAGTTTGCCTTGTAAATGAAAATTTTCTCTGTTTCTTGCCTCAAGTATTATATGTAATATTCACTCGTTGGTATTATAGATTTCCTTTACTAACTACAAAGGCATTTTACTAGACCCTTAGGCTAGTATAATAGAATGCTTGAAAATGCATGCAGCTCCTAGGGCTCTACATTGAACACCTTTCGGCCAATTCCTGGTAAATTACATTTATTCCTAAATCGTTGAGGTATTCACAGTTCTCTTGATGTGTATTAGTATGGAGAAGAAAAATCTTTGGTGAAATGTGATAGATAACTCTCTTCAAATGATTTGAAGGACGAACAGACCGAAGATTAGACTTTTGTATAGAGTCATGCTTAGCAGGATGAGGAGCAATATGCAAAAGTCAGAAAAAAAAAAAGTGGATGAGATTAGGGTTTTCCAATAATTGGAAGTGCTTGACAATGGAGCAAGTTGCCCTTTGAAGTAACGAGATCCCTGTCATCACTGGAAGTATGTAAGCATTCTAAAGCCAAGATTCTACATTAGGATATTTCATTCCCTGATTGTGACCAGACACAAAGTGCTTCCCTTCTGCCACCGCCACACACTGTAGTAAGGATTGATTGATTGATTGTCTTTACAATACTTGAGATTTATAGGATTGTTTGGAGAGGACAGAGATCAAACTGTCACCACTTTGAGCACCCAAGGCAACCTGCGTATCAGAAATATGTAGTAGTTTTGTCACTTGTGAGATACTTACTCCACACAGGTTTTAGTGAGTGTAATAGAGCCTTTACATTACTAGAATGTGGACAATTCTCTGACTTTAAGATAATTTCAACATTCTACCAGAGAGCTCTCTGCCAGTGGAAGAGGGGGCATTTATGTCATTCCTTATAGTCTGATGGCACATTTTTGGCCACGAGCAGGGGAGGTGACATAGAATGACATTTCTATGTGTCTGTCACAGAGACACAGTTCACACCCAGTTGTCTGGTCTGATGTCTTGTGAACCCAACAAGATTTCCATGTATGTCACTGGATAAGTAAGCTCTCTGGCTTCAAAATATACATCTTTCCAGTTGCACTTTCTATTGTGGATAAATCTCTGAAGATACTTTTCCCAGGCCCCTCCAGATCTAGATTCATGCTCTTGATTCTATGTATTGTGCTCAGAGGTCAAGAAACCAAATCCCTTAGAGTTGAGCTGTCATAAACTGTGTGCCTGCTTTATGCCTGGGGCCGTGGAGACAGAGATGATGAAGACAACCATCTTCCTGGGCCAGGGCAATTTTCTAGTTAGTCTATTTATTGAAAGAAAGAGAAGCAAGATCTTGGCCCAGTGTAATGTGAATAGGCCTGTAGAAAATTATTACCCATGGCTCTTTGGCTCAGATGGAGTTGGAGTCTCCGCTGCAGCTTAGAACTTGAAGACGGCAGCCTGTGATAAACTAGTATCTAGGCCCACTTTATGGCCGACCTTTCCCTGAAGTACCTTTAGCCATTTCAGTAGGAATGGCTGTGCTTCCTTCCCCAGGAATTCTCACCAACTCCTCTGCTCTACCCTTCTTTAATAGTCCGGTGCCCCTTGGCACTGCGTGTTCAACTTACACAACCCTTTGTCTCTTCACAGACTCTTTGGTGGGAAGGCTACCAAGCAAGTGCCCATCGCCACAGCTGAAAACATGAAAAATTCGGTGGTCATCTCTAATCCTCATGCCACCATGACTCAGCAAGGTAACCTAGACTCCCCGTCAGGCAGTGGTGTCCTGAGCAGCGGGAGCAGCAGTCCTCTCTACAGCAAGAATGTGGACCTCAACCAGTCTCCGCTAGCCTCCAGCCCCAGCTCAGCCCACTCAGCCCCTTCCAACAGCCTCACCTGGGGCACTAACGCCAGCAGCTCCTCCGCAGTTAGCAAGGATGGCCTGGGCTTTCAGTCTGTCAGCAGCCTCCACACCAGCTGTGAGTCCATCGACATCTCCCTCAGCAGTGGAGGGGGCCCCAGCCACAATTCTTCCACTGGCCTCATCACCTCCTCCAAGGACGACTCCTTGACTCCCTTTGTCAGAACCAACAGTGTGAAGACCACACTGTCAGAAAGGTTGGTGCTGTGCCTCTGGCTGCCTTTCTCAGAAAGACACCCTTCCAAAAGTAAAAAGATTAGCTGAGGAATCCCAAATGTCGAATAGCCTTTGCCTGTGAGATTTCTCTTTCTAATTACTGCTGTGTTTCATGGGGAAGCCAGTTTGGGATGGAATCAAGCTTGGCTCTGCTCCCTGTTATCTTTTCCTCTGTGGTTATTCTTGGTGCTTGGAGCTGCTTAGTCTCTCGGGGGCAGATTTATGCTACCATTTGAAATGGCATTCAGCTTTTGAAATCCTTCAGTTTTATCCTGTTCGTTCATCAACAGCTTCTTTTCCCTCCCCTTGTAATTGTGCAGGCAGAGCAGGTGACTGGGTGCAGCCATGGAGCGTGGAGTAGGACGCTCTTTAGACAGCTGGGTAGATTTGTTGTCATCGTGGCAAACACCCTCCTCCTGGACTGATAGGAAATCAGGAAATTAAAAGTGTTCTCAGAGCCCTGGATTTCACTGCAGCAGGGATAAAGGTGTCCAGTTTCTGCATATAGGGAAGAAAGCGAGGATCAGCATGGGGAATGAGAAAAATGTATATAACAACACATCTCCTTTCTTCCAAGCTAATGTTCCTTCTCTTGTTTTCTACCTGCCTGGACTTCTAGCCCTCTCTCTTCCCCTGCTGCTAGCCCTAAGTTCTGCAGAAGTACTCTGCCCAGGAAACAGGACAGGTAATGACATTGCAGGCCGGGGACCCACCGAGCCTCTAGGTTCTTCTGCCCATTCGTTGTCAAGCCAGATGTCTTGTGCGAGGCTGTTGGCCTAAGGCTCCTGCTTGTGTTTGTGGTTCTAGTGTACTCTGTGACACATGGACATGCCAGTGAGAGTCTATTCCTCTGTCTGCTAAAGCCCAGGGAGAGGTGGAGTTGGGCTGGCCCCTTCATTCCCGTTTTGGGAAGGCAACCTGAAACCCTGCCACTTGATCTGGGGCAGCAGAAGCTCTCGCTTGCATCTCTTGTGGCCTCCTGTGGCATGTTCCTGCTTTTCAGCTTCCTTCCCATTCCTTTTGCCACCCCCACCCCCAAGCCCAGAATTGACTTGCCACCCACTGTGTAGCTTGGCCCTCACCTTTGTCTACCCCTCCCCATGCAGCTGCCTCTTTTCCCTTTCAGAATCGTTTGCTGAAGTTTGGCTCATTATGTCTTGCAGACTGCTGTGTTCTGTGTGCCCATTTCCTGCGATGATAATGAAAAAGAATGTGTAGAGTGTTAAGACTTTACGAATGTACACGCTTGCGTTTGCCCCCAGCTGTGGGTGGGCCTCAGAGATGGATACTGACCTTAATGTTGTGGGGGAGTGATGGCTTGGCCAAACAAAACAAGCAGATGTTGTCTCCTGCCAGGAAAAAAAAAAACAAAAAAAACCTTCACCCCATCGACAGTGAAAACTTTGTTTTTGTCAGCTCATGAACCAAGCCTTTAAACCGTTGGTCTTTAGAGATCCAAATGCTTTGACTTTATCAGCCAGCAAGTAGTAACATGCCCCACCCAGGACTCAGCTCCTAGCTATGCCTGGGCCGCAGAAACGGAGAGGGACCTGGAATTCACTTCGTTACAGATGAATTCCAAATATGCAGACTGCTGGCCTCTTGAAACCTCCGGCAAGTCCCTTCTCCCACTTGAAGTCATTGCCAGTGGCATTTAGCGGGTGGGCCAGAGTTAGGGGTGCAGGGAAGTGGGCATCCCTCTCTCCGAGAAGCCGTGTTGGTGCAGAGTGCTCCTGGGCAGCAGAAGGCACAGGACCTCTGCTTTGAGGTGGGGCAACCCCTGAGTTTTGCTTTGAATCTGTGGAAAAGGAGGAACAATTGGGGTTAAGGGACTCAGGCTTCCTGGTAACCTGGGGTAAAGTATGCGCTGGTGTCAGCTCAGGCTGAGGACTGGGTTTCTTTTGTTTTCCACGGATGCGGATGTGTTGCATTGCATGCCTAGCTGGATAAGGCACTTCCTGGTGATGTGCGCCTCTCTCTCCAGGGCCCTTCAGCCTCCTCCCTAGCTTTCCCTCTTCCTGCCTTCTGTGTGCTGCTCTGAAGTTCTTATTTTTGTTTTAACTTTCCTACAGTGACCCGCACCTTGATAGGAACACTTTGCCTAAGAAAGGACTCAGGTATCTGTGTTTCCCCCCTTGCATCTGTGCCATCTGTTGTGGCTTTGGAGCTTGGCTGTGTGACTCCTTCATGGCTGGTGGGGGTTTGGACTGGGCCGGGGTCCCCGCTTTGACCACCACAGCAGGACCTTTTGGATGACGGCTCCCCTTGCACCCTCTCGTTCTCACTCTCCATTTGTCAGCTTACTTGCTTGAACAGGGGCTGTGCTTTTTCAGGCTTACTGTGGTAAAACCATCTCATGAAAAACATCCCTGGGCAAGCCCAGGGAGCAGTCATTGCTACTTCTGGGGCCAATGGGTTTAATTTCTGAGCACTTCACCATGACCATTCTGTTCATATGGCTGTCTTCCAAGAGAAAGGACATGACTTATAGCATACTGATTGTAAGCTGGGACAAGAGCACAAGAGGAAAGGAGTATTTTCCCCCAATTTGAAAATATTTAACTTTTCTGCCCATACAAAATTGCTAGACAGATAGTTTGCACTTGTCTAAATATTCTCATGGAAAATTGGTCCACTTTCAATGCCCAACAAGACCTGGGTGTGATCATTTTTTGGTGGATAATAAAGAAAAGACTCCCAGGAAGGACTGTCTTTCCATTCCTGGTAAGTGGTGGCTCAGGTTCATTTTTGATGCTAGTCCTGGCAAAACAAGATGCTATAAGTCACCATTGCTCACACCATCTATATCACTTTGCCAATCAGAGAAACTTCAGTTTGCTAATGCCTTCCCCGTGATCTTGCTGTCTGATGGTTGCAGCCGTCATTTCTCCTGCTTTCTAAACACCACGTGCCTTGTAGCATCAGCTTCACCCTGCACTAAGCATTAAGTGCTTTCGCATAAAATGGAACTTGGAATGAAATGTTTCATTGCTGTTATGTATGTCTGTAGTTAATAACCTGCAGCTCTTAAGACTGAGAGCATTCTGAACAGTAATGTGAGGTAGGTATCAATGCTTCCTTTCAATGGGAGCCTCTGAGTAAAGCCAATGCTAAGAATCTAAGAAGGAAAGTATTAAAATCTCCCAACAGTCGTCCTGCAGGAGGGAGTTGAGCAGTGTGGCCTTAGAGGGGGCCTTGGCAAGGCCTTTTGTACTTACCAGTTTCAGTCGTGCCTATGAGCTGCTTGTCAGCAACCATGCCAGGTGCTTAACTCATGGCCACTCTCACTGTGAGTTTGACTTTGATGCCCCACTGGTGCCCTGAGAGGAAGCTAACTTCTAAATGTTAACATTTTGAAATGGTGGGTATACTTCTGTAGCAGATCTAGCCTATCAAAATTATGTAGCTCTGGTTTTTTAAAAATTCAGAATAGAGATACATGACAGGCTATTTTCAGGCAATTGATGTGTCCTGGAAAGTTGCATGTCTGTCAGATATAGTGAAAACGTTAAGGAAGAAGCATTTCTGTGCTCCCTCTCACTCTGACTCTTCCTTGTCTAGCTCACCCACTCCATACACATGAACATCCAGTACGAACACACTGACAACATCTTTCCTTAAGCCCAAAGAATCCCTCTGTTGACATAATTAGTAGTCACTCCATAATACATAAGTCCAAGGATACCCTGGCCACTTGGCACTCAGAAATTTCAGATGCAGGCCAGATGCAGTGGCTCATGCCTGTAATCCCAGCACTTTGGGAGGCCAAGGTAGGTGGATCACTTGAGGTCAGGAGTTCGAGACCAGCCTGGCCAACATGACAAAACCCTGTCTCTACTAAAAATACAAAAAATTAGCTGGGCATGGTGGCACATGCCTATAGTCCCAGCTGCTCGGGAGGCTGAGGTGGGAGAATCACTTGAACCCAAGAGGCAGTGGTTGCAGTGAGCTAGGATGGTGCCACCTCGCTCCAGCCTGGGCAATAGAGCAAGACTATATCTCGGAAAAAAAAAAAAGAAAGAAAGAAAGAAAAAAATTTCAGATGCTACTTATGGGCATAATGAAAAGAGCATGCATTTTAACAATCAAACATGGATTGAAATCTCAACTCTGTGACTACCAGCAGGGTCCTTACCTTCCCTGAATGTAAAATGGGAATAATGGCATCTATGTTGCTGAGTAGATCTGAGGCTTTGATAAAGATAATGTGCATGAAGACACCTAACACGTTGTAGGTGTTCAATAAATCATCACCATATACATTTCAGAATAAATGAGGGTGGACCACGTAACTTCTGAAGACCCTCTCCTATAAAACCCAATGATTTGGGGTTGCTTTTATGAAGATTTGTTTATGCTCTATTACAGCAACTACTATAAACATTAATGTCTTCAAACCTTGCTTTGTATGTCTGCTTTTTCATATGCTGTGATTCATGGTCGTTTATTTGTGCTATAGAATGGCAGATGCCATGAGTTGTCTAATTAAAACTCCCTCAAAGCACTAACAGCAACTCATTTTGTTGCTTCAGTCCTGTCAAGGTGGGGGCTTTGACATGACACTGTCATGAAGCAACATGTTACAGATACGCCCAGTGACGGCTCTTCTGAGCATTTACCAATCTTCTTCCCTTTATGTGTTCCCTCCAAACTGAAAGGAATAGTCATTTTCCCCAAACACAGGCAAATAGAAAAAAGGTTTTGAGAAACTTCGTAAGTTTCTGGGTGTGTAGTGATCTGATTTTTAAAAAATCATCTTTGGATATATGTTTTCTTTTTAATATATTTACCATCAACTCCACAGAGTTCATTTTAATAAGCGTTGTTCATAGTTAATTCTGGCTTGATTTCTGTCTGTTCAGGTATACTCCCACCTCCCAGCTTCGCACGCAAGAAGATGCAAAAGAATGGTTACGGTCCCACTCTGCAGGAGGCCTGCAGGACACCGCTTCCAATTCCCCCTTTTCCTCTGGCTCCAGCGTGACTTCTCCCTCTGGTACAAGATTCAACTTTTCCCAGCTTGGTGAGTAGCCACTTGTCATTAGCTGTATTGATCAGCTCCATAGGACAGTGTTTATCTTATATATATAATATATTTTTATTTCAATAGTTTTTGGGGAACAGGTAGTTTTTGGTTACATAGATAAGTTCTTTAGTGGTGATTTCTGAGATTTTGGTGCACCCATCACTTGAGTTATCTTATATTGTGAAACAGCCATATAGTCACATCCTGCTCAGTGTCTGATTAGCTCTCGGCAATATAGTTTGATTACAGGAGATTGATAGCAAAAGAAATAGAGAAAATAGTAAAGTTTTTGATACTCTAATCAGTAATTTTCTTTATTTGGTTGATATTGGTAGGGCTATGGCAAAGAACATGTTATTGCATTCTTAAAAAGAATGCATTCTCTTTCTAAGACCTCTGAAGAAATAGATTTTATTGCATATCCCATGTTAGGTCATCCTCATTACTTTATTAAGTTGGAAATAAAAGTTAAGTTTTGATTGAATAGGTATTCTTAACAATGCCTACTTCTGACATAATGCTTTGACTGGCACAGTGGGGAAAGAAAAAGAATTTATGTCACAGTCCCTGCTGACATGTCAATGGAATTCTTTTTCAGGAAGACAAACACATCAATGCACACCTGTATAATAGGGTAAAAGAGAACAATCCAAAGCTTTATATGAAACCGTGTAAAAGCTGAATATAATTAGATAGCAAGTATTAGACACATTTAGAAAAAGGAAAGATTAATGCTGGCTGGAGTTACAGGCAGAGGTTATGTGAAGGTGGCAGGGTAGGAGCTGAGCCTTGAAGGACTGATAGCGGGTGAGAAATCTTTTCTAATCTCTTCTCACTCTTTAGAGAGGCAGCCTTTTCTGAATATAGTGAATAACAAATTCAGAGTCTTTAAGGATAGAGGTGGCTTGTAGTCAAGTGACGTTTAACTCTTCATTTCTGATTGACTAAATGAGTACCTCTGAAAATATTGCACATGACTCAAATGGACAGGATTTTCATAAGAAAGCTAGTTTTAGCTGAGACAAATGTACCTTCCTTGCATTAAAACTCTTTATACACCATTATTAAATGTCCCCCATCTGAGGCAATGGGACCTGTGTTCATACTGTTCTTTCCCAGCCATAACTCTTTGAGGCAAGAGATTCTTGTCATGCACAAATGCTTCCCATCTGATCAAAAGCCTGGTTGGGCTATTTTGGGCTTTTGGCTTTAGAGAAAATCATTCCAGATGAGCCTGAGGAGTAATTAGCTCATGCCTGGAAGGTGACACTGGCCTGTCTGAACGTGCCAAGTTGGAAAGCTGAGGCCCAGAGCCTTGCTTTGGAGCTGACCCGCCTTTCCACTCTTATTTTTAGCTCCCAGTGTGTAACTCAAATGCTGATGGGACTACCTTTTAGAAAACAGACGGGAGAAGAGTTGGCAGGAACACATATGGCTAACAATAAGCAGTCTTCTCTTTGTCCCCAACCAGGATTTGAACAGAGATATGAATGTCTAACCTTTTCATTCTATTCCTTTTATTCCAGCGAGTCCCACCACTGTCACCCAGATGAGCTTGTCCAACCCAACCATGCTGAGGACCCACAGCCTCTCCAATGCTGATGGGCAGTATGATCCATACACTGACAGCCGCTTCCGGAATAGCTCCATGTCCCTGGATGAGAAGAGCAGAACCATGAGCCGTTCGGGCTCATTCCGGGATGGGTTTGAAGAAGGTAAGGAAGGAAACTTACCATCTCCCAGGTTACTCACTGTAGTTAAGGGTCCTCTATGCTAAGTTCACTTCATTAACCTGAGCTCCCACCTGTAAGTGCTCCCACCTCTCCCACCTACTCTGGCGCTCAGGGATGGGGATCTCTGAAGAGTAAGGTCTGGCCTGACCCTTAATTAACCTTCCAGGCCTTTAAGGAAGAGGCTGCTTAAAAATCACTGGTGAACCATAGAGCTGACTGAGTTCCACTTTAGGCTTCTCCCTCCTGGACTTGGGCCACAGCTTCTTGGCATGCGCCTCTACCTTGAGGCTCAGCCACCGGCTCACCATCTTGGCAGAGAGAACTACTGCAGAGTTCATTTCGCTGTGTTGACACACCCATGTAGTTCTGGGGGCCGGGTGGCCATGCCTCTCTGCTCTGCTCCAGAATTTTTCATCCCTTTTCTCAAGCACTGGGTTTTTACATGTATTGTTTTCAGTTATGCCCTTTTCTTTCTTTGGTTGCTAACTGTGAATATTTGGGGTTGGATTTTTATGTTTGGTTCATTTTCATCAGAATCATGGGAGAAAAGTTCTGTGGACAACTTTGTCAGCCGTTTTCACAGCTCACTTCATTTCTCTCTTCCTTTATTCCATCATCCAAGGTATGAGTTAGGGGAGTAAGCAGTCAAAATTCTATGGAAGATATCACCCCCACCCCATGAAGATGGGGCTGATAGGACATTGGCAGCAATGCTCATCAACCGAGGATTAAGAATAGGAGTCAGACTAGCAGAGTTTAAATTCCAGCTCCACTGCTTTTTAGGGATATGATTTGGAGCAAGTTGCTTCACCTCTCTATGCCTCTGTTTTTTCATGGATAAAATAGGAGTGAGTAATAATAGTATTCAGCTCATGGAATTATGAGAATTAAATGAGATAATACATATAAATGTTAACACAATAATGTTATTACATGTCATGGCCTGTAATAACACAGCCATAAAGCTATAATAACATAGCTGTAAAAACACAGCTTCAGCATTGACTTCCTGGCAGCTCAAAGTCCCCTGCCAGAGAATGGGGAATCTTGGAGCAAATGGAGCCTAGTCTGAGGACTATACATCTAGTTGTCCCTTTGTTGCCATTGACAAAACAGAATGCAGAGGGTAAGTTAGAGGTGCTTCCCAGTCCCCGTATGAGTAGGGAAAAAGGGCCAGCATCCTCCTAGCATGAAAGAACAAACAAACCTGTAATTGTTTAGGAAGTTTCAAGTCAAAAGGGAGAGAAACACAAGGCACAGGATTCTGTTTTTGCCTAATGTTCTTTTTAACAGAAGTTTTAAAGAATGTAATTTACAGAGCAATTGCCCCCTGGTTTATTTTCTTGGTAACTTAATACTTTCCACCCTGATTTATGTATCATTTGCATACCATGACATTCAGTGAACAGGTACAAGTCTGTAAATCCATATATGGGAAGCTGCTAGGACGAAGGATTAAGGAGGGGAGAAGCCTGAGTCACTGAGGGGCATTTGTGAGATTTAAGTGCTACAAATTAATGCTATAACTGCTCAGAACAGTGATAGTAGAGACTATATTGTGATCCTAAGGTGAAGGAAGAGGCAGTTTGTCTCGAACTTCCTTCTAGTCAGTGTACCGGCCAAGCATCGCCTCGGAGCATTCCCCAACCTCCCCGGGAAGGATTTGCATATGGAGTTTGTCCCGCACTGTATTTCTCTTCTCTACCATGTGCGTTCCTGAGTGAACCACGTCCAATACTGAAACTTGTCCAAACAAGCACATTTCACCTCATAAAGGTCCAGGACCATTACAGTATCGTCATCAGATAGCTTTTATTTATTCCATCTGGAATCAAGCTGGTGGACAGCACAACTGTGGAATATCTGGAATGTCAAAATGACATTGATAAAAAGTGCTTGCCCACAAGCAGTGTCTGGACTTTTGTAAACCTAATGATTCATGGTGACATGGAACTGAAGCACAGAGGTAAAAGTCAAATTTTAGGGGAATGGGTAGGGTCTGCTGTCAATACACTGTGAATATGTAACATTATCATCTTTTGGAAGATAGGGCATCAGATTGATTTTATTTCTTCTAAGGATATTACATTCAAAAACAAAATGGGGCTTGTGTAATTAGGTTTTTAATTCCTTTCGATGAAATTCTTTTTCTTTTGAATTTATTAACTCCCAGTGTTGCAGGAGCAGTTGGAAGAAAATTGACATTTCATATTTGGACCAAACAGAACTTCTTGTAATAATCAGTTAGGTGTATTATACGCCATAAAGCAGAGTAGAAATTTAGGAAGAAGTAGTGTAAGTATTTACGTGAGGTTTTTGTGCAATTTAATTAGCACTTTCCACTTTGAAATTTTAGGAATTATAAATATGTAGATTAGGTACAGACATGGCCCAGATGCAGCCTTTCAAAGGTATTTCAGGTAAATTGCTTTCTATCAGATGCATTATGCGATCTTAAAGTCAACTTTAATAGCATACATTTAAGGGGATGCTTGAGGCATTTTTTAAAAGGATTCTAGAGAAAAAAAAAATCCCATGACTTCACCAATCATCACTATGATCTAATGCAATGAAAAACACAGAAACCCTCCTCTATCAGTTTATATGGAATCCCCAGGAGCAGAGAAGCTTATTAACCAAGAAAGCTTGTATTGCAGCTTACTTGTGTTTCTAGCCCCTGAATTGCAGAAGTGGTTCAAATCCTGGCACCTCTACTGTTAGCAATGTGACTCTGAGAAAGGACTTGACCTGCTCAGCCTGTTTCCTATTCACTGAAATGTGAAAAATAATTGTACATGCTTTGGAAAATTGAAGTGAAGATTAAGTGAGATAAATCTTGGAAAGCATTTAACAAATAACTTTGAAAGGGGAGTATTGTAAGTGCTCACTCAATGGTAGCTATTGTTATAATTGTCACATTATAGCCTTCTCTCCAAGGGCCATTATCATCCTCATTTTTTTTAATGGCCAAATTGAGGCAAAAGTGACTTGAAGACTTTATGCAGCCACAATGATGCCTTAAGCCTCTTGATTCCAGTCCCTCTTTCTTTCCACTCAATCCTACCTTGATATTTGACTCAGCTGGGTTTTTTTTAAAAAAAAAAAAAAAAAAAAGCCTGTGCGAGGCGAGCTCTGATCTTTCAGGGCAGTCCATTAGCCATCAGAACTGCATTTCATTCTTCTGACTCTTTCCACAGTACCCAATTGTGGAATGAGAAATAGATCATGATGCCTAGATCCACATTCTCTTTCTGCTCCTGACTAGCTATGTGTCTGGCCACATCACAACCATTCTGAGATTTAATGTACTCTGTTGTTGATTAAAGGTGGAAAAGTTCTGCCTAGTCTGGGATTGCTACCTGCAGATTCTCTGTGAGAGTCAGAGGCACTTGATTGCTTTATTGGCTGAAATATGCCTAGTTGTTTCATTCTATCTAGTGTTTTCACTCATACTAAAGCATCTTTCTTCTCAAACATTCCTAGCTTGTGCCCACGTGTAGATTGCATGAAGGGACTAGGACACCATTCTAAAAGACACCAAAAGGCTCTTTTGAAAAAAAAAAAAATGAATGGAAAAGAAAATCAGAAACCGTTAAAACAGATCACTTGAAGGCAGAGCGATCTCCTGACTTCTATCAGCAGATCCTGTTCTTGAATTGCTGTGTGACCTTAAGCAAGTCATTTAACCTCTCCGAGTTTCAGATTTCTCAATGGCAGAAATGGCCTAGATATTCTCTGTGGTTCCTTGTAGCTGAAAAAATGTGGAGGTATAGCTATAGGGAGGAAAACTACATAGGCTGCTTTAGCTGTTTAGTCTCTGTAACTCCCATAGACATTTTGTTGTCCAAAAATAACCACATTACATAACCCAGGCTCTGACTTGGCTCAAGTTCCTTGAGGGAGGCCCAACTGCAATGGTACAGGTAAGCCACATTCAGTTTTGGGTTGACTCTGAAAATCAAGGAATCTGTCTCTTTGGAACGCAGTCTTGCTGTTGCTAATTACAAAGTGAGAGGAGTTAATTATTGAGAAAAATAAGTACCTCTACCTTAAGCCTGCCAGATGTGATCTTCTCTGCCTGTGGCCCCATGCTTGCACTGAGTTGTTGCTAAAACTGTGTCAGTAAGTTTATATGTGTGAGATGTAGAAATAGAAAAGAAAAAACTTCCATTTTCCAGCAGCCAGAGGCCATATAGCAGCCCTGTGCTGGTCTCTGGCAGGCCAATCATGCAAGTGTGCATAGCTATGTGTTACCCACATCTCTTCACCCAACTTGACCTCCAACATAATTCCTCCACTACTGTCTGTGTCATAAGCTGAATTAACTTACCTCGGTGGAACATTAGGCCACTAAGTTGGAACATTAAGGCCTATGTTAATGTGTGGACATATTAACACTGAAAGCCATTATTGGCCATTAACACCTTAACCTGATTTTTTATGGGCATGAGTCAGGTTAGTCATGGATGAAGAAAGCATGGAGGAAAAGATCTAGAATGCAGGGCATTGCTAAGGAGGGTGGATGTATGTGATGATAGAGGGACAGCTTAGAGCATTAGGGAGCTGCTAAGAGAGAAGAGAGCTGAAATAGCAAGCCAAGAGTTACGTGGGCTCAGAGGGAGGAGGAAGCCCACCCAGGTGGCAGTCAGGGGAATGAGGAAAGGTCCCATAGAGAAGATGTCATTTGAGCAGATCTGTTTGGGATAGACAGTATTTAGATGCAGCCTAAATGAAGAGAACTGCATGGGCAGAGACACTGAGGCAGGAAAGTACTGTCTAGGGCAAGCTTGGGAGAGCAGTGCAGGATTCATAGTGTGACAAGAACATATAAGGGAAGAAGGAGAGGTCAGGGAAGATTTACTGGAAAGATGACAGAGAGGAGCCTGAGTGTTAGGCTGAGCTACTTATCAGCTATCTTGTTGGCATGTAGCTTCTGCTGACTGCTAATCCAAGGTGAGTTCACTTTGTGGGTGGTAGATGAATGCCATTTAGTAGACGTGGAAGTTACCCCCGTGCCTCCCACTTTAGACTACAGGTCATAACTCGGTGTGGGAGTCGAGCCATTCCACCCACGGCCAGGAAAGCTGTGCCCAGTTAAAAGTCCTATGATGCCTTAGCATAGGAATATTTCTTTTCTTCAAACAAGTTGTTCAGAAGTTACCAAGAAAATAAAGAACCTGCTTCCCACAAAAGAAGGCAGTTAGAATACCCAAGTCCTAGAAAAGACTATGCTGTTAAATTAGAACAAATAATAAGATGCCTCCACTGGCTGGGGGCAGGAGGGGTGCTAAGGACATACAAGTTGGTTCTAGTCAAAAGTACCAGTTTGAAACAGAAAAGAAGACACTACTTGCTTGTCACTTTGTAGACATGGTAGAAATCAAATAAAGAATCTATATTTCAATGAATATGTTTTCTAAACAAATATTCTGCTATATGGTCATCTAGAATGAACTTACCGTGGCCAACAGCCTCTTAGGTTCAAAATAATCAGCTCATTTTTTTTGCATATACAACTGACAGATGCCAACAGGGTAAAAAAAAAAGTATATGGAACACAGTCTTAACCCTAAAGGAATACATTAGAAAAAAGAGTGAAGCAAAATATGCTAGAAAGGTAACAGATTGCCTCCGGGCAATGCAATTGTGAGTCACTGCAGGTTGTGACAGTGAATATGCTTCTTAACACTTCTCTGTACTTGAAAATTTTTGTTCAGTAATCATATATTATTTTGACAGTTAAGAGAAAAAGTATTCAGAAGGTTGAAGGAAAAAAATGCGGTAATAGAAAAGTGACATCCTTAGCAAACTCGTACTTATTTGTCACTGACCTATCACCAAACCAGGAAAGGTTGGGTCCAGATGAGATTAAGTCATTCCAAGCCTGGAGTGTCCTGTATTGCTGATTTTTTCCTCCTCTGTCCCCTTTTTGGTACCATAACAGCCATCTATCAATTCACCCTTTTTTTTTCTTTTAATAGTTCATGGATCCTCACTCTCCTTGGTTTCCAGTACGTCGTCAATTTATTCTACAGTGAGTATAAATCAATGCTGTGTGGCTGTGATCATGAGATCATGAGGCTGGGGTTCCTTTATCAAATGTGTCAAGAATAAAATATATGCATCTATCCTACGGAAAGCATTTCCATTATAAGAGGATCAATTAATTAGGGAACAAGATTTAAAATTCACAGACAGCTATGAATTATATTATACCAACCCCAATATCCAGAACTGGCTGCCTTGTTAAAGTGGCATTGTGCTCTAGGTGATAACTATTTAGAATGTGTGAGAAGCCTTGGCCACCTGCTGAGGGACTTGGAAAACAAAGGCCTTGAGCAATTTATTAACACTTTGTCTGCCTCAGTTTCTTTCTTTCTTTCTTTCTTTCTTTTTTTTTTTTTTTTTGAGACAGAGTCTTTGCCCAGGCTGGAGTGCAGTGGTGTGATCTTGGCTCACAGCAACCTCCACCTCCTGGGTTCAAGTGATTCTCCTGCCTCAGCTTCCTGAGTAGCTGGGACTACAGGCACATGTCACTATGCCCAGCTAATTTTTGTATTTTTAGTAGAGATAGTTTCAACATATTGGCCAGGCTGGTCTCAACCTCCTGACCTTGTGATCTACCCACCCTGGCCTCCCAAAGTGCCGGGATTATAGGAGTGAGCCATTGTGCCTGACCAGCCTCAGTTTCTTTATCTATAAAGTAGAAATAATAGCAGTCCCTACCTTATAGAGGTGTAATGAGGATTAAATGTTATGAAGATTACATTTCACTACAATATAAACTTTCTAGACAAGGACATTTTTGTTTAGAATAGTACCTAGCACATAGTAGGTATTTTTAAAGTAGGTTTGAAAGAAATGGGAAAATGAATCTAAAACAATGAATATTGTACACACAGCTCAGAGCAAGCACTCCTAAATGCTAGATGTCATCTATGAGAGAGGTTTACTGAATGAAAGCCAAATATAATCAAATACATTTGGATCTTCAGTACTACTGGATTTATTCAGTAGTACTTACTTTTTATAGCTGTACACTATTTATTTTATTTTATTTTAGACAGACTCTCGCTCTGTCACCCAGGCTGGAGTACAGTGGCACAATCTTGGCTCACTGCAACCTCTGCCTCCTAGGTTCAAACAATTCTCCTGCCTCAGCCTCCTGAGTAGCTGGAATTACAGGCATGCACCACCACACCTGGCTAATTTTTTTTACATTTTTTGTAGAGACAGGATTTCACCATATCAGCCAGGCTGGTCTCAAACTTCTGACCTCAAGTGATCCACCCATCTCAGCCTCCCAGAGTGTTAGGATTACAGGCGTGAGCCACCACACATGGCCAGAGCTGTATGCTATTTACTTTAAAAATAGTAACTTGGGAATGTCTACAGGAAAAAAAAAAAAAAGTCTCTTTGTTAGTTGTGAATTGGAAATTCTTTAGCCCTTAATCCCATGGAAACAAATGTTTTAATAATTTAGATTTTGATAATGCCCAGTTTCTGGTCTATATAGCAGGATACACTGTGTATAGCTCCTGGAAAATAAGAGGCCACCCCAGAATCAAGTTAAAGATACCAGGGCCTAACTGTTCTTTCTTAGGCCTGTAGTGAGCAAATGAACTTCAGTGATTGCTGATATGGTCTGTTTTGGAGGACCTAGAAACTCTTGCTTCTACTCTTCCTAACTACCTCACCCCTCCAACTCTAAAATTCCTCTTTCCTCAGCTAGTCATCTTGTTTGAAATTTCATCACCAAGTCCTAGCTTTCCTTTTAAAGGCTTTATACAGAAAAACCTTGGAGAGAGGTTTTTTAAGCCATGATCTACTAAGAAAGCATAGAGATCGTCTTTCAGCTGTCATCCAGTAGATAAACTATGTCCTTTCTTCTAGAATGAAACTGTGGGATATGGGTACCAAGGTTGGTACTTTTAAACCTAAATTCATTTCTTCAACAGTATTTTCTGGCACCATAGATATGCCTGGCTCTAGACTAACACCTAGGATATAATTTAGGAGAGAAAGGAGCCTGCTACTGAAGGAGGAAGCCGTACGCACCAGAGGGACACGGGACTCTAGCTTCACAGGACTGGTGCAGAGAAGCTGTAGTGGATAGTTCAGTGCCCAGCCCCGTGTTTCCCCTGTGGCATTCCCAGGGGTTCTTGCCAACACAGAGGGGAGTGGGCCTTTCAGAAAAGTAAAACCTGGGAGACTGGCCAGCATTAACCAGCCTTGGAGGGAAAGAGCATAAGCTTCTCAACCTGTGTGTCTTCAGATCTAGGAAACTGTCACATGCAGTTCCTGGGGGCAGCCCCTTCATGCCAACCACTAGAATTCCTTCCAGTAAAAAACTCTCTTTCAGTAGCTATTGTTCTGGGTATGGGGACATGAAGATAGTGTTTTCATGAAATTTGAAATTGTCTTTTCTGAGCTGATATAAATTCAACAAATTAGCAAAGACCTAATAATAATACTTTTTAATTCCATTTTTTATCTGGATAACAAGAGCCCTGAGGTGTAATCATAGAGTTCGTCTCACCATGTGACTTTGGACAAATCACCTAGTTATTCAGAGTGTCTCCCCAGTTTTGCCCTTGGCATCAGGAAACTGAGCAAGGTGATCTTCTGAGGCCCCTACAATCTCTGACATTCCATGAGTCATGGAATCAAAGGCTTCCATTTACTGTCCTCACATATGCCTTCTCTGAGAATATAGGTTACTTTTGCAGACTTAAAAAAAAAAATAACCTATCAGTTGAATGTTTTTATGCTGGTGCAGCCTACTAATTTCAAGAAAAACTGCAAGTCTGGCGAGACTGCTACCACCCAGCACTGAGGTGTGGTCCCTTATCTATTATTACCTTCTTGGTGATAATGAAATTCTGAAATACATGCTCCAGGCACCTTTGTAAATGTTAAGGCGAATAAAATTCTTGTTTGTTGTCTGAAAAGAGATCTTTGAAATGTTAAGTTGCCACAGACCCAGACCAAGGAACCTACTTAATAGCTGAGAGTTTTAAAGGCTCTTACTGGATGACAGTAGGTTCTTTCCTTGAAATCTCTGTAATGAATATTCAAGAATGCTCATTCTGCATGAAATTTGCCTGCAATTTTAATTATCAGTGAAAGAAAAGATTACAGAGTGCTAAATAATTGCCATGGAAAAGTTATGGCTAGCTCTTAGTGTAGAGAAAATCTCAAAGGCCACCTCTGGCCTTAGACTTGCTTTCTTGTTTGGTAGGGAATACTTGAGTTCCCAGGAGAGCTGCTGGATGGATGGAGGCTAGCAGCTTCACATAGTGTTACCAGATCTGCAGAACTGCAGCAACGGGGACAAGATACAAAGCACATGCTTTCTCTAGGCTGCTGTTGATAATGGGGGCCCAACCCCAGAGACAGGTGGGCACAGTGACAGACAGTGGCAGAGGCATGGGGAAGGGCTATTAGGGCCTGTCTATGGAAGTGTTTCAAAGTAGGACTGGTCCTATGTGGATGGTTAAGCCTGCTAACAGGCCTCCATCAGCCTTCCAAATGTTAGATAGTGGTGACATTCTCACCATTAACTTGTACCCTTTGGATTGAACTTGGGGCTTCTTTCTGGAAAGCCCCCATGAGAATGTAGCTATAGTAAAAGTGCAGGAGAATATGCATAGGCTCTGGAGCCAGACTACTTTAGATCCAGTCTCAACTCTGCCACTTACCAGCTGTGACCCTGGGCAAATTACTGAACCTTCCTGTGCCTCAGTTTCCTCATACACAAAACAGAAAGCAATAGTATTAGTACCTCCTCAAAGAGTTGTTATAAGGATTAGATGAATAATGAATGTAAAGTGCTTGGAACAGTCTCTGGCACATGATAAGCATTCAATAAATGCTAGCTGTTATTACCAGAATGCAGGCAACACAAGGTCAGGGACTTGGTCGTGTTCACAGCTTTATCTTAGGTTCTTAAAAACAGTGCCTGGCACACAGTAGGAAATCAGTAAATATTTGATAGGTGTGATAGTGAGGATGGATGGACAGACAGACAAAGATGAATGAATATTACCTGGGAGGGAAGAGTGAGCTCTGAGGACATCTTCCAACCTTCTCCTGAAAGCATTTCTTAGATAAGGAGGTTGCTCAGTGTGACTTTATACAAGACACTTAACCTCTCTGAACCTCAGAAGGAATACAAACAAACCTACCTAATGGAGTTTCTGCAAGGATTAAATGACTTGGCTCCATGTATTTAAAAATTGGTTGCTGCTATTAGGAGCCAACCTAGAGGAGGGGGCTTGTGGGCAGGATGAGGAGGGAGGACAATGGGGAGCACAGGGTGAAGGGAGATCAGACAGGAAGCAGCTGCCCACCTATTCCAGCTGATGGATGTGCTCTGTGAGTTCTAATGAATCATACCCACATTGTATTGTGAACTAATGGAGACGTTGACATCAGGGTCAGATGCTGATTTTTTAAAAATAATGGGCTTATCCCTAGTAAAATTGGATTAGGACACTTAGGGAGGACCCCAAAGACAGAATAGAGTTCTTACTGATGTTCACTTACCTACCTGGTTCCCAAGTCACTCTTCCCTCCCTGGGGAAATTGGAGCAATGGGTAGAGAGAAGATCGAACACTCAACATTTCCAAGAAGGAGGAGGGATCCTCTTTATGAGCCCCTGTGGGAACTAGAGGAGAGGGAAAGAAAGGTTCCTCCTGCAGTGGGTTCCCCAATTCATGTGGGCTCCCACTATGGGAGGAGAGAGGGTCTTATAGTTTCTGGCTAGCAGGTACCTGTGTCACCACAGACACAGAGCCAGCATGGAAGGGACAAAGAGGGAAGCCAGTAAGAGGGGCAACAGAGTTCACCCTTACTCCACAGGGGTCACAGGTAATTGGGGTCCTTGAAATGGGACAGCATGAGGATGAAGGCCACATTTATCCCCACAACCTGTGGAGTTACTGGGCTGGCTAATAGGGGCTCCCAAACCCCCCTCACTTTGAGGTCTTTCTACCCTGGTGCTCCCACTGCAGTGTCCTAGGGAAGTGAGAGGAGGGCAAAAAATGGGGCAGAATTAACCCAGGAGCAGTCTTCTTTGCTCCCTAGAGTAAACTAAGGCTCAAGCTGGGAATACCATGGCAAAAACTCCAGGCGAATGACTAATGTGGGAGACTGACTCAGTTTCCTAGTTGAAAGAAGACAGCCTTTTGAAGTTGGTTTCCATTTTAACAGCATGCTGTGGTCAGGCAGGTTGCTTTCTGTCTGGCTTGAACACATTTATCAATGGGCTCAGACTGGGTGGTGAACTCCTGGGCAGCAAGCCTTGCCTCAGAAGCACCTTAGTACCTTTTGATACCTCAGGCTCTGCCTTCTGAGCTTCAGTCTTCACCTGATCACAGCTGTGCATCAGACAGGGCTATACAGACAGGGCTGATGGGGATGGCGGATGGAGCACCTCTGCCTCTACTCTGATCCTCTATCTGAAGTTGCCAGAGTTGCCAGAGAAAATACAAAGCACTCAATATGAAATTTAGATTAACAACTAAATTTTTTTAGTATAAATATGTCCCTAATATTGCATGGGACATATTAGACCCTTTATTTTATTTTCTATTTTATTTTGTTTTATTTTTTGAGACGGGAGCCTCTGTTGCCCAGGCCAGAGTGCAGCAGTGAGATCTCGGCTCACTGCAATCTCCACCTCCTAGGTTCAAGCCATTCTCCTGCCTCAGCCTCCCAAGCAGCTGGGATTACGGGTGCATGCCATCACACCCGGCTAATTTTTTGTGTGTGTTTTTAGTAGAGGTGGGTTTCACCATGTTGGCCAGGCTGGTCTTCAACTCCTGACCTCAAGTGATCCACCAACTTCAGCCTCCCAAAGTACTGGGATGTCAGGTATGAGCTACTGTGCCCAGCCCTAGACTTTTTTTTTTTTTAAGCTATTCAAATTTAACAAGGCCTCCTGTATTTTTATTTACTACATCTGACTCATGGCCTTCTCCTCACATATCTTCTCCTGAGCACCTTACCTATCCCCATCCCCTGGGGAGCAGGGTGGCTCCTCACCACCAAAATGTGGCGTGGTGTTCTCATTCTTCCTAATTTTTAAAAATCATAAGCTGTTTGTATTTGGCCTTTCTGATGGGTCCATTTAATTGAACCAGTTTTTCCAGAGAAATACACCAGAAAAGAGACGAATAAATCTTCCAGACGGCTGCAACTATCTGAATATGGTGTTCCCGATGGGCTGGACATCACTATTCTTTGTTCCTTAACTGGTCTAATTTCCTTTATGTTTTCTTTGCAGCCAGAAGAAAAATGCCAGTCAGAGGTAAGGAACAGCTTTCTGGTTGGACTTTCTCTTTAACTATTGTCAATCATTTGACCCTGCTCACCTTGGAAATGGACTCCCAAAGCATGTAACCCTCTCCCATGCCATCTTCAGATTCGCAAACTGCGGCGGGAACTGGATGCCTCCCAGGAGAAAGTTTCAGCTTTGACCACCCAGCTGACAGCAAATGGAAGTACAGACATAGGGCAGTAGTATCGGGACAGGAAGCACCATCCTTGCCTTCTGAACAGCCTCAAGTCCTCCTGTGCTGAACAAATAGAAGTAGCACATTATAAAGAAAAAGACACAGGCTTTAGCATCATGGGTGTGAATGTCAGTTTGGACACTTACTGGCTCTGTGACTTTGGGTAAGTTCTTGAATCTCAGCCTGCATGTCCTCATCTATGTAACAAGGTTGATAGTATTTACCTCTCAGTATTGGCCCATGGTCAATGCTTGCAATATACGAAGTGCTTATTAAAATGTTAATTTCTCTTCCTCTTTCTGAAAATTTTGATTTTAAGGGTGGGAAAAAAAGCAAAAAGGAAAGAAGCGGGAAGAAAAGAAATGCAGGGCTTCCCAATATGTAGGTAGCTGCTCTGTCATTGTAATACACACAATTATGTGTTTAGGAGATGCTGCCAACCAGCATTCAACTCAACAACTGTTTGAGTGCCAGCTATGCCCCGGGCACCATGGGTTCAACAGCAGAGCAAGCACAGTGACTGACATCTTAACATTCAGTCTCTGGGACAGCAGAGAAACAAAACAAACAATTTTGCTATAACATGATAACTGTTAAGATAAAGGGAGGAGGTGGTAGTGGGAATATCTAGGGGGAGCACCTAGCTCACTCTTGGTGAGGGATGAAAAAGGGGACAGCTCATCAGATATTGAAAATAAGAAAAAAAAATTTTTTTAAAGGGGACAGGAAGGACTTCCTGGAGGACGTGACATCTAATGGATGCTATGTAGGGGAGAATGCATACGGATGACAGCATTCTAACCAAAGAGAATAATTTGCAGAAAGGTTAAGGAGAAAGATCTTAGTGTATTTCAAACTCTCAGTAGGTTGGTGTAATTAGTGTCTGTGACTTGGATGTGGAGGAGAGGTAAGGGTGGAGAGGGGACACAAGTAGGGAGGAAGAAGGCATCAAAGAAAGCCAAGGGTCAGATCACAGGGTCTGAGCTGTTGGGGTGAGCATCCGGGCTTCCTCCTGAAGTTAGTAGAGACCTCTCAGTGAGTTTTAAGTAAGCAGTGGGTGGGCTGGTTTGCACTTTAGACAGAGGATCAGAGTAGAGGTAGAGGTGCTCCATCCACCATCCCCATCAGCCCTGTCTGTATAGGAGCTCTGATGCACAGCTGTGATCAGGTGAAGACTGAAGCTCAGAAGGCAGAGCCTGAGGTATCAAAAGGTACTAAGGTGCTTCTGAGGCAAGGCTTGCTGCCCAGGAGTTCACCACCCAGTCTGAGCCCATTGATAAATGTGTTCAAGCCAGACAGAAAGCAACCTGCCTGACCACAGCATGCCGTCAAAATGGAAACCAACTTCAAAAGGCTGTCTTCCTTCAACTAGGAAACTAAGTCAGTCTCCCACATTAGTCATTTGCCTGGAGTTTTTGCCATGGTATTCCCAGCTTGAGCCTTAGTTTACTCAGGGGAACCATTTCTCTTTAAGGGTGGCATGTGGCATACCTAGTACAGTACTTGACCTTAGTTATCAGCTCAGTAACTGGTAGCTGCCCCCATTAATATGTAGTCTCCCAAGTTCTCTTTCTTTTCTGGAAATCTTTGATTTTTTAAAGAAAAAACCCTAACATGCGAGACCGCAATGTGTTTCGTAACCTTTTATTTTCTTTACCTCTTCTACCACCGGTAATGCTATCAAAAGAACTTTAAAAACTGACGTGAGAACTTAATTCTGAGGCATAGGTCCTATTCAGAAAAACAGTATTCTATAGGTAGGTTCTATTCCACGGACAGATTCTTCATCTGGATAACCAGGTGTGTAGATTTGGATCCAGAACAAACTCTAGATCCAGCAAGTCAGGGTCTTCTGGGTGTAATCCAAACGTGTGGTCTGACAGTGAACCCTGTCAATCCACAGTGATTCTGAGCTACTCTCCTAATTTAAGAGTTACAGATGCCAATTGTTGCCTTTACTAGTCAACAAATAGTAGTTAACTTACTTTCCAGTGAACTTGGGTTAATCGCTCCAGTGACCTCGTGCTGCCACAGGAGCCTCACCTTGGGCTGTTTGGAACTCTGCTTTCTGTTCTAGAAGAGTCAGAGTGAGATCCCTTATATTATTCCAGAAGAGTGTTTTGTTCCTCATAAAAGGCACTGAATCCAGTATTGTTTTAAAGTAAATATTTAGTCTTACCGCACACTGATGGAAGGGTGAACATGTTTTATTGTCTGCCATCTTTCTCGCAAACCAAGCTGTGTTTGTTTTTCTAGGACAAACTACTCAAAGCCACCTTCTCTGAGTGTTTTTATACCACTTGTGTTTGTTTTCCCTGGGAATGTGAGCATGGCACTTGATGAGTAGGCTGTTGTGTGTGGCTCTGAACCAGGCTTGGAACTGCCTCCACAGCTTGTATTTTCATAGTTGTGCTAATGACACAAAGGCAACCCTTTTGCTTAACAGAAAAATGGGATCCTCTGGATCTCTAGAGCAAATGTGTTTTCTTTTTAAGCTTGCAAAAACACCTTCTCAATAGCAGTCTTCATGGAGTCAGGTTTAAAAAATTTTTTTTTTTATTATACTTTAAGTTCTGGGATACATGTGCAGAATGTGCAGGTTTGTTACAATAGGTATACACGTGCCATGGTGGTTTGCTGCACCCATCAACCTGTCATCTATATTAGGTATTTCTCCTAATACTATCCCTCCCCTAAGTCCCTGCCCCAACCCCCTGACAGGCCCTGGTGTGTGATGTTCCCCTCCATGTATCCATGTGTTCTCATTGTTCAACTCCCACTTATGAGTGAGAACATCCAGTGTTTGGTTTTCTGTTCTTGTGTTAGTTTGCTGAGAATGATGGTTTCCAGCTTCATCCATGTCCCTGAAAAGGACATGAACTCATCCTTTTTTATGACTGTATAGTATTCCATGGTGTATATGTGCCACATTTCTGTATCCACTTTATCATTAATGGACATTTGGGTTGGTTCCAAGTTTTTACTATTGTGAACAGTGCCACAGTAAACATACATGTGCATGTGTCTTTAGTAAAATGATTTAAAATCCTTTGGGTATATACCCAGTAATGGGATCACTGGGTCAAATGGTATTTCTAGTTCTAGATACTTGAGGAATTGCCACACTGTCTTACATAATGGTTGAACTAATTTACACTCTCACCAACAGTATAAAACCGTTCCTATTTCTCCACATCCTCTCCAGCATCTGTTGTTTCCTGACTTTTTAATGACTGCCATTCTAACTGACATGAGATGGTATCTCATGTGGTTTTGATTTGCGTTTCTCCATATGTTTGTTGGCTGCGTGTCTTCTTTTGAGAAGTGTCTGTTCATATCCTTCGCCCACTTTTTGATGGGGTTGTTTGTTTTTTCTTGTAAATTTGTTTAAGTTCTTTGTAAATTGTTTAAGTTCTGGATATTAGCCCTTTGTCAGATGGATAGATTGCAAAAATTTTCTTCCATTTTGTAGGTTGCCTGTTCACTCTGATTATAGTTTCTTTTGCTGTGCAGAAGCTCTTTAATTAGATCCCTTTTGTCTATTTTGGCTTTTGTTGCCATTGCTTTTGATATTTTAGTCATGAAGTCTTTGCCCATGCCTATGTCCTGAATGATATTGGGTAGGTTTTCTTCTAAGGTTTTTATGGTTTTAGATTTTAGGTTTAATTCTTTAATCTATCTTGAGTTAATTTTTGTATGAGGTGTAAGGAAGGGATCCAGTTTCAGCTTTCTGCCTATGGCTAGCCAGTTTTCCCAACACCATTTGTTAAATAGGGAATCCTTTCCCAATTGCTTGTTTTTGTCAGGTTTTGTCAAAGATCAGATGGTTGTAGATGTGTGCATTATTTCTGAGGCCTCTGTTCTGTCCCATTGGTCTATATATCTGTTTTGGTACCAGTAGCATGCTGTTTTTGTTGCTGTAGCCTTGTAGTATAGTTTGAAATCAGTGTAATGCCTCCAGCTTTGTTCTTTTTGCTTAAGATTGTCTTGGCTATGCAGGCTCTTTTTTGGTTCCATATGAAATTTAAAGTAGTTTTTTTACAATTCTGTGAAGAAAGTTGTTGGTAGCTTGATGGGGATAACATTGAATCTATAAATTACTTTGGGCAGTATGGCCATTTTCATGATAGTGATTCTTCCTATCCATGAGCATGGAATGTTTTTCCATTTGTTTGTGTCCTCTTTTATTTCCTTGAGCAGTGATTTGTAGTTCTCCTTGAAGAGATCCTTCTCATCCATTGTAAGTTGTATTCCTAGGTATTTTATTCTCTTTGTAGCAATTGTGAATGGGAGTTCACTCATGATTTGGCTCTCTGTTTGTCTGTGTATAGGAATACTTGTGATTTTTGCACACTGATTTTGTATCGTGAGACTTTGCTAAAGTTGTTTATCAGGTTAAGGAGATTTTGGGCTGAGATGATCTGGTTTTCTAAATATACAATCATGTCATCTGCAAACAGAGACAATTTGACTTCCTCTTTTCCCAATTGAATACCCTTTATTTCCTTCTCTTGCCTGATTGCCTTGGCCAGAACTTCCAATACTGTGTTGAATAGGAGTGGTGAGAGAAGGCATCCTTGTCTTGTGCCAGTTTTCAAAGGGAGTGCTTCCATTTTTGCCCATTCAGTGTGATATTGGCTGTGGGTTTGTCATAAATAGCTCTTATTATTTTCAGATAAATTCCATCAATACCTTGTTTATTAAGAGTTTTTAGCATGAAGGGCTGTTGAATTTTGTCAAGGGCTTATTCTGCATCTATTGAGATAATTGTGTGGTTTTTGTCATTGGTTCTGTTTATGTGATGGATTACGTTTATCGATTTGCATATGTTGAACCAGCCTTGCATCCTAGGGATGAAGCCAACTTGATCTTGGTGGATAAGCTTTTTGATGTGCTGCTGGATTCGGTTTGCCAGTATGTTACTGAGGATTTTCACATTGATGTTCATCGAGGATATTGACCTGAAATTTTCCTTTTTTGTTTTGTCTCTCCAGATTTTGGTATCAGGATGATGCTGGCCTCATAAAATGAGTTAGAGAGGATTCCCTCTTTTTCTATTATTTGGAATAGTTTCGGAAGGAATGGTACCAGATCCTCTTTGTACCTCTGGTAAAATTTGACTGTGAAGCCATCTAGTTCTGGACTTTTTTTTTGATTGGTAGGCTATTAATTGCTGCCTCAATGTCGGAACTTCTTATTGGTCTATTCAGGGGTTCAACTTCTTCCTGGTTTAGTCTTGGGAGGGTGTATGTGTCTAGGAATTTATCCATTTCTTCTAGATTTTCTAGTTTATGTAGAGGTGTTTATAGTATTCTCTGATGGTAGTTTGTATTTCTGTGGGTTCGGTGGTGATATCCCCTTATCATTTCTTATTGCATCTTATTTGATTCTTCTCTCTTTTCTTCTTTATTAGTCTGGCTAGTGATCTATCTATTTTGTTGATCTTTTCAAAAAACCAGCTCCTGGATTCATTGATTTTTTTGAAGAGTTTTTTGCGTCTCTATCTCCTTCAGCTCTGCTCTGATCTTAGTTATTTCTTGTCTTCTGCTAGCTTTTGAATTTGTTTGCCCTTGCTTCTCTAGTTCTTTCAATTGTGATGTTAGGGTGTCAATTTTAGATCTTTCCTGCTTTCTCTTGTGGGCATTTAGTGCTATAAATTTCCCTCTACATACTGCTTTAAATGTGTCCCAGATATTCTAGTATGTTGTGTCTTTGTTCTCATTGGTTTCAAAGAACATCTTTATTTCTGCCTTAATTTCTTTATGTACCCAGTAGTCATTCAGGAGCAGGTTGTTCAGTTTCCATGTAGTTGTGTGGTTTTGAGTGAGTTTCTTATTCCTGAGTTCTAATTTGATTGCACTGTGGTCTGAGAGACTGTTATGATTTCTGTTCTTTTGCATTTGCTGAGGAGTGTTTTACTTCCAATTATGTGGTCAATTTTAGAATAAGTGCAATGTGGTGCTGAGAAGAATGTATTCTCTGTTGATGTGGGGTGGAGAATTCTGTAGATGTCTATTAGGTCTGCTTGGTCCAGAATTGAGCTCAAGTCCTGGATATCCTTGTTAATTTTCTGTTTCGTTGATCTGTCTTATATTGACAGTGGGGTATTAAAGTCTCCCACTATTATTGTGTAGGAGTCTAAGTCTCTTTGTAGGTCTCTACAGACTTGCTTTATGAATCTGGTGCTCCTGTGTTGGGTGCATATATATTTAGGATAGTGAGCTCTTGTTGTTGCATTGATCTCTTTACCATTATGTAATGGCCTTCTTTGTCTCTTTTGATCTTTGTTGGTTTAAAGTCTGTTTTATCAGAGACTAGGATTGCAACTCTGCTTTTTTATTATTATTATTATTATTGGGGCATTTAGCCTGTTTACAATAGGAATGCCCGTAACTGGAGTCATGGATGACAATCAGATGCAGAACTGAAATCAGTGGAAATCCAGTCATTTACACTTAGCTTTGTCATTCATTTGCAATATGAGGTTAGCAAATGTTCTTTTAGACATCCAGGCCCTGGCCTGTTTCCTTTGTCAACTATGTGACTGTCTTAAATTGATTGGCTTTGGTTTTGCCACACTTTCCAGGGCAAAGTAAAGCATATCTCTTTATTTTACAATGCAGAGGCACTGTCTCCATGTTTTTGTTTTTTGTTTTGTTTTGTTTTGTTTTTTGAGACAGAGTTTCATCTCGCTCTGTCACCCAGGCTGGAGTGCAGTGGTGCGATCTCAGTTCACTGCAAGCTCTGCCTCTGGGGTTCACGCCATTCTCCTGTCTCAGTCTCCCAAGTAGCTGGGACTACAGGCACCCACCACCATGCCCAGCTAGTTTCTTTTCTTTTCTTTTTTTTTTTTTTTTTTTTTGTATTTTTAGTAGAGACAGGGTTTCACCATGTTAGCCAGGATAGTCTCGATTTCCTGACCTCAGGATCCGCCCGCTTTGGCCTCACAAAGTGCTGGGATTACAGGCGTGAGCCACCATGCCTGGCCTGTCTCCATTTTTAATAGAGAGAGGGAGTGCAATCAGAGAGAAGCTAACTATTCCACTTAACATTTCTGCTACAAATAGAAATGCTCCCTGCCAACGGTTGACTCTGGACATGTCTTAGCCTCCGCCATCCCTCTTTGATGAAGTCTAATAACAGGCCTCTCTTTACCCCTCACATCTTTCCTTAGATTGAAATGTCACTGTGCCTCCTCACAGCGCACAGCAATAGCTTCTTCCCACCCGCCCCTGATGCTTATCCAGCGTTGATACCTCACTGTGTGCGTCAGTCATCTCCTCCTCTCAAATTTCACAGCATGATCAAATTTCACCTCTGTCATGCATCCTCTGCCCTTCTCATCCCTCTTGTAGCCCACTGTGTTTCTACTCCCCGTCTCTACCCCTGTGTTCTCAGGTACTCTCACTCCTCTCATAGTTTGTCACTTTCTCATTCCCAAACCTCCTTATTTCCCCACAAGTGTCCATGCGTTCCTGTGTTTTGCACTACCTGAACAGTTCATAGACCATTTTCACCGGTTTTGTTTCATCTAGGTGAAAATAACCCTGGGGGGAAAATAGATATTGGTACCATTTCATAGATGAAGCTGAGGCTAGTAGGATTAGGCGATTTGCTCAGTGTTATGGGTATTCAGAAGGAACTACAGGGAGAGCTGAAGACCTCTAACTCTAAATCCTGTTCCCTTCCCCTGTCCTATACACTTCCTCCTTCATCTAAGTGCTTTTCTTTTCAGTCCTTTAATCACTCATCCAACATACATGATTGAGTGGCTGTTTTTGTACCAGCAGTGTGGATACAGTAAGGAGCAAGATAGACATGGTGTCAGCCCTCATCAAGTGCACTATCTGGTGATCCTTCTCATCTGCTGCCCAAATGCCTCTCACTCTTGGACATGCCACTATTCCATTATACAAGTAGAGATTGGAGATTAGAAGATCCTAGCTGCCTAGTGGATTCTTCAGTCTATTGCTGTAAATTTCTTAGCATGACTGTTTGAAAAAGCTCCATTCTGTATTTTTGGTTTTAATAACATTACCAGGATTCTCATTCAATCAACTAATATATCACCTACTACTCTGTGTCACAGGCAAAAGCTTAGTGTTGGGGCACAAAGTTACCTCTTACCCTTGAAGAGAGTTGCAGAGGAAGTGGCAGTCAGGAAAATGCCACATTTTCCGATTCATAAACTTACTCTTTTTTCGTATTTTAACATCTCTGAAAATTAGATGCTATTTTACTTATAACTGGAAGCATTTTTAAAAATTCTTAGAAATTATTTCTAAGATGTAATGGTACATCTTATGTCATATTCTAACAGAAGTGTATAAAACTACATGAAAGCCTATGGGAAAGTGGTAACCCCCTGGAGGAACTGGGAAACATTTCTCCAAGGAGGTAGCAGATGGGCCTTTCAGTGGCTTTTTATTAACCAGGATTATAACAAGCAAACTATGCCAACCATTTTGTTTGTTCATTCTACTAACATGCTTAATATGAGCCTCTACTGTGAGCTTAGCACTTGGTGAACAGAAGATCATCCTGTTCAGAAGGATGTAGTACAGAAGGCAGACATACATTACCAATTACAAGACTGCATGTATTTTTAATTGTGATATCTCAAAGTATATATCAGAAGTACAATTTGCTTGTGAGAGTGCATATGAGGGTGTCTTGAAGCTACAAGCTGAGAACTTTTTAGACAGACAGGTAAAAATTATTAGGCAAGGAATGGGAGAAAGGATTGAGAGGAAGAGCATTTCAGGTAGACGAGAAAAGATGTACAAGGGCCCTAAGGTGGGAAGGAGCACGGAGTGTTTGAGCAAGTAGAAGACTGAAGTGACTGGATCCCAAAGAGTGGTGAGGAGTGGGATTCAAGAGGAGGCTGAAGAAGTAGCCTAGATCAAGTGGACCCACAGGATTTTTATCTTTAAGAGCCAGGCACCTTCTAAGCACTCTTGCCTTGCAAGGTAGTATAACTGAGACTGTGTCTTCCCCTCCAGGCTCACCTTGTGGCAGCCTTTGAACAGAGTCTTGGTAACATGACAATCAGGCTCCAGAGTCTGACCATGACAGCCGAGCAGAAGGTAAGGCAGAAAGGATACTTTTACCTTCCCTACTTGGAGTTAAGAACATACTTGAAAATACTGTTCTTTCATTTCAGATTATTGTATGGATGTTAATGTACTTCTTGAACTGTTAAAGTTTAATTGTAAGGAGTCCAAGCTGTTGAGTGAAAATATGACAGATTGAGTGATAATGGCATCAGTGATAGATCTTGTAGTTATAATCCTCTTCTTATGTGTTTGTTCATGCGTGTTGATCCATCTGAAAGGTTTTGTTGAGCTACTCCATTCCCTCCCCTCCTGTGTTGAAGCTAAGTTGTACTTCAGTTGAACTCTGTACAGAATTATTTTAGACTGACCGATAATTTTTTCTGTTCCCTAGGATTCAGAACTGAATGAGTTAAGAAAAACCATTGAGCTGCTAAAGAAACAGAACGCAGCTGCCCAGGCTGCCATTAATGGAGTAATTAACACACCTGAGCTCAACTGCAAAGGTAATATAAGGGAAACAGCCTTTAGCCAGAAGACCTACCTGCCCTTAGGCGCCCACCCCTGACATCTTATGATGCAACCTCCTTACTAGAAGACAGTGTCTGCATAATTTAGCTCCATGTCAGGCGGGCAGGACCTGGAAGGCAAACACCTTTAATCAAGTCACTTCTGGCCTCTATGAAGATGGCTATGGTAGTTCATCCTCTTCTCTGATATATCTGAAAAATGGAAGAAAACATGTTTCTATTGGCAGAGCGTTAAAGTGGTTTTACAACCCTTAATTTCACTAGCACTTTAATATTTACATGCTGATATATGGGGTAAGCTGAACTGAGTTCCTACCTTATTTGCCCAAGAAAAGATTTCTTTTTTTTTTCTGAGACAGAGTCTTGCTGTGTCACCCAGGCTGAAGCGCAGTGGTGCAATCTTGGCTCACTGCAACCTCTGCTTCCCAGGTTCAAGCAATTCTCTTGCCTCAGCCTACCAAGTTACTGGGATTACAGACATGTGCCACCATGCCTGGCTAATTTATGTATTCTTAGTAGAGACAGGTCTTGCCATGTTGGCTGGGCTGGTCTTGAACTCCTGGCCTCAAGGGATGAACCCACCTCGGCCTCCCAAAGTGCTGGGATTACAAGCATGAGCCACCATGCCCAGCCCAGGAAAACATTTCTAAGTGAATTATTTTGTCCTTGTGTATCTTGGGGTAATGTAGGAGTGCAGGTGAGTTAGCTCTCATAATAATAATAACTAATAGTAATCATAGAAGTAATATGGAGAGCTAGGATTTATGGAACACTTACTATGTTCTAAGTGCAGTGCTAAGTGTTTCAGTGATTTCATTATCTGGCTTTCTTTCTACAACAATCTTGTGAGTGTGATTCTGTTCTTCCCTCATTGTTCTGATGAGGACACTAGTGTTCATAGATGAGAGTCACTTTCTTTTTCTTTTCTTGAAACGGAGTCTCACTCTGTTGCCCAGGCTGGAGTGCAGTGGCATAATCTCCGCTCACTGTAACCTCTGCCTCCCGCGTTCAAGTGATTCTCCTGCCTCAGCCTCCTGAGTAGCTGGGACTACAGGCATGCGTCACCACGCCTGGCTAGTTTTTGTATTTTTAGTAGAGATAAGGTTTCACCATGTTGGCCAGGCTGGTCTCGAACTTCTGACGTCAAGTGATCTGCCTGCCTTGGCTTCCTAAAGTGCTGGGATTACAGGCATGAGCCACTACACCTGGCCTAGAGTCATTTTTTGAGGTCAGGGATTAGGGAGAAGCTGAAGTGGAGCTAGAATCTGATGAGTCGGTTTGCCCCTACAACCAGTGTTCTCAAAGACCAGCCTTTAGGTGTCGTTCTGTCCCCATGAGAAAAACTATCTGCAGACTTTATGTCAGATATCATACATTTTCAATGTCTGTGTTATTTCGTGTATTGGGCCTCCTGAAAAAGTGATAATAGCTTTGAAATGGGAAGGATTTACAAATCAGTTGGCTGGACAGAGTCAAGGAAAAAGAATATCCAGATGGAGGAATATCCAGACAGAGTCAAGGAAAAAGAATACTCACGTGGAAGGGCCCTAGATGAGGCAGGCATAGCACTTCCAAAGGGCTGCAAGAAGGCCGCTGTGACAGGATCCCAGAGAGCAGGAGAGGGAGGGGGCTAGCAATGAAGGTGCCGACTGTTCAGTTCACAAGCACATTTCCACACCTATCTAAAGCTTAAGAGCTGGTGTTGGGGAAATTCTCCCTACACCTCCCTTGACTTCTGTTTCGTAAAGTGGGAAGAGATAGACCTCATTTAACTGACCAAAGAGGGCAATGCACTCACCTATTCAAGGATCTTAGAAACAACTGCAGGGAACAGAGTTGACGTCTATGTGGAAAACACCTAGTAGTCCTCAGGTGGGTGGGTTTTGCTTAAAGGGCAAAATCCTGAGATCAAGAATAGGGCTCAGATGGGCAGCTGCTGATACACCCTGCCTTGGTCTCCAGGAAATGGCACTGCCCAGTCTGCAGACCTCCGCATCCGCAGGCAGCACTCCTCAGACAGCGTCTCCAGCATCAACAGCGCCACCAGCCACTCCAGCGTGGGCAGCAACATAGAGAGTGACTCAAAGAAGAAGAAGAGGAAGAACTGGGTGAGTGCACACCCACTCTCCTGGGGACTGACGGACAGAGTCAGTTGCAGAGCTGGCTGCTGCATCCCCCCCAGATAAAGTCCAGCCCAGCTACTATCTGTGGAACATAGCCCTTTGGGAGTAGATCCCAGGAAATGCTTTGTGGATGGGTTTTTACTGAAATCAGTATTATACTCAGCAAAACACTAGCGTCTACAACATCCCTACCACCTTGTATTTTTTTTTCTCTTTCGTGAGACTTTTCATAAAGTACTCATCTTTCATTTCATGTATGTGTCATTTCCTCCTCATTATATGTTGGCCACAAAGTTTCAGGTACTACAGCAAAGTTATTCTTAAATGGTTTCTTCATAGGTCCAAAGTATTTTTTTGAGCATATTGCTAGTTATCCCATCTTTAGCCGTAAGTCTTTATCTATTTATTTACAAAAATGCCAAGGGATAGTATCAAACCAACCCTCTCTTTGAAAGCTTTTTGACCATGTCCTATAAAGAAAAGTTTACTAATGTCAGTGTTAGAAGTTAGTAAGTAGTTCTAAATCAGGGGTTGTACCTCAAATAGCAAGTTATAGAATCAGTCTCTATTATAGTGTTTCTCCATGTATTCATAATCCCAATGAGTTATTTGAATTTCTCTACAGTGATGCCTTGAGTGGTTCTTTCCACTCTCCTGGAAAAATTCCACCCCCACTCTCCATCCAGTTTTTTAGTTCTTCTTTAAGGCTACAGAACTCTGACTGAGATTTGCTATCCCTTGTCTTCAGTGCAAGAATATTCCAAGTTGATCTGGAGTTGACCAGTGGCCCCTGGTCCCCATTTGTGCTGACAGCATCGTGTTTCACTAGTAACTTCAGTGTCCTCATTCATTCCGTACACTTCTCATTCATTTTGTGTTATCTTGGATGGGTGGCGAGGTCTAGTGATACAGATGTCAGGGATTTAGTAATTTTGGTTGTCAATGACTTGCATTGGAAGCAAGCTAAAAAGCCAGTTTAGTGTGACCCTCTCATTATTCTGATTAAATTTTCTTGTTTAAGTTACTAATGGCTTTTAGTCAACTTATTTGTTGTGACTAAACACAGATAGGATTTATTCATATTGCTGTCTCTAATATGCAATTGATAAACATGGTCTCCTTTGATTTTCAAAGTGACAAGAGAGATATTTTCTGTGAAAAATAGTGGTTATTCCATTTTCTTCAAGAAATAAAGCTTGCTTATGTTGCTTTAAGACAACTCCTGGTTATCAGTCAAATCAGGGAAGATGGATAATTGGCATCCTCAGCTAATCCCAAAGCTTAACTCTGTCTGATCTTCGGAATCTCCTCTTCCACCTGGCTTTTCACCAGAGGTAGAGGCAAGGATTTCAGTTGGTGGCTTGTGTCCCTAATCCTTCTGTTCTTGTGACTACTCTCTGGAAATATGATCAGAAGTAGGAAATGGGAGAGAAATGGATCTAGATTTGCCTACAAGCTGGACATGTGGTTTATTATAGGTGAAACCTGTTGATGGGAGAAAAATCTCATCAATTTTTAGAATGGCCTGTTTTCTGAATTTTTCAATGGCTAAGAAAACCCCTGGAATGTATTTTCACCAGGAAAAAAGACTTTAGGAAAAGGAAATTACTTTTAAAAGGGCTTTTTTCAAGATGAAACATTAGTTTTTGGCCTAGAAAAATCTGATTATGGCATTCAGAAAGGACATTGCATTTTAATTCTTTATGTTCTCATTAAAATGTTTAGGTCTCCATTTCCTGCAACAGAGGAGGGGGAAAAGAATTTTCAGATCCATCTTGTGATTTGGGGAAACTGTAATATACTAGTTCCTTTTCCCCCCATATGGTTAATATATTTCTTTAAAATAACCATTTTCTGAGTAACAAGTGAGACGGCTAATTTGCTGCTTATTAGATTATCTTCTTAAATACACAAATAGCAGAAACTCCTAAGTGGATAGGTTAAGGAGCTATGCAGCCATCCAGGGCCAGTGTAACAGTGAAGCTAGAATTGCTCAAGAAAGAAGACATCCTCTCCAAAAAGTTAAGGCACAGAGAGGTGACTGACAAGAGAAAAGAAGAGAATGAGAAGCACAGGAAGGTGGGAGGCAGCCATTTCAGCCAGACAGGGCAAAGCTGGAAGAACTGGAATTGTAGAGGACTCCCCAACCTGCTATTCCCTTTCAGAAGGAAGGAACATGACCCCAATGCTTTTAAAGATTTGTGCTCCTACTGGAAACCTCCCCTGTGTGTGGTGTTTATTATTAGCCTTGTTGTGTCTGAAAGTCCGAAGCTTTCCCTGTCACTGGCTTTCTCTGTTAAAAAATTGTCTTTTTTCCTCCCCCTTCCCCATTTTTGCTTGCGTTTTCTCTGGCAGGTCAATGAGGTAAGCAAGACCGACTTTAATATCAGATACCAAGCTAACCCATCCATTGATACGACTAACCTCATCCGCATCCCTCACCGTGTCTGAGCATCCTGCTTTGTTGCTGTGTAACCTCATCTTCCCAACATCCATCTGCTGAGCCAGGCTCTGTCTTGCTGTTGGCATCTAGTCTTGAACCAAGAGTAGGCATGGAATGTTACCCACAGGTGCAGTCCCTCAAGCTGGCAACACCAGATAACTCTTCTTCCCTTAATGCACTGATTCAAAAGAGCTCTTGGGAACTTCTTCCATTGGTGGGGAAAAAACATGGGAGAATTAATCGCTTTTTTGTGTGCATGTCTCTGTTTTGCCAAGGCCTAAGCATTGGTTGCCCCCGTTGCGAGACTGACAGTCTTATATATTCAGTTACGCAGCTCCTTCAAGCAAGCTTTCGGGAAGAAGAAGTCCCCGAAATCTGCGTCCTCTCATTCAGACATTGAGGAGATGACGGATTCTTCTTTGCCTTCCTCACCAAAGTTACCACACAACGGGTCCACAGGTTCCACCCCACTGCTGAGGAATTCTCACTCCAACTCTCTGTAAGTCTGTCTGTCTAGTCAGATAACATCTTTGGCCCCTGAGAACCCTCTCCAATAGGAATGGCTAGGAGTCCTATTATGACACATCTGCTCCTTGGGATCCTTTATGCTTTGCTTTAATAGGACTGTGCATGTTCTTTCAATGCTTTAGGACTGGGAAAGTTGAAAGAGAAAGGAAACTTAGGTTTTCGTTCTGGTGATATCAATGTCTGTAACTAGCTGGTTGGCCTTAAGCAAGTTACTTGAGTTCTCTTTGTTTCCATACCTTTATATGTCAATTTGGGATACTGGTTTCTGTGTTTGTATCCTAGCCCTAAGAATTGAACAAGATAAATTGATATAAAGGAGCTTCCTTCCTGCAGCAGTAAGAAAGGCTGGCCCTGCCCAGTAGGGCTGAATTTCTTTTGAGACCATGGTATACCAGGTCTAGAATTAAAGAACTGGAGCACAGGTAGTCTGCAAGGAAAGTTATCAGTGAGATGAGATAGTGCCTGGGAGAAGAGGGAAGTCATGGCCAGGGTCAGGACAGCCACTGAGATAGGGTTAGAGAAAGAAGTTTGGTTGTATAAATTTCAGTTTCCTCACTAGTAAAAATAGGGTGCATTATATCTACTTCACTGGATTCTTGGGAGGGTCAAGTTAAATACTATGCATGAAGGACCTTTTCCATCCTGTTCCTTCTTTCTTCATTCTCAGGGGTCCAGGTCTGTGGAGCTGACCCTAAGTCCACTTAACCAGCCAGCCCACTGAAGATAGCATAAGTGTCCTAAGGCCCTGCCTTAGCGGCTTTACCAGAAGGGTAGAGGGAATACAGGCAAAATCAGCCTATTCAGAGGCCAGGTCTTTGTAGCACACCAACTGCATGGAAGTGGAAGAGAGGAAACAGAGGATAGTAGGGTTATGACCTTTTGTTTTGTTTTGTTTTTGTTTTTGAGATGGAGTCTTGCTCTGTTGCCCAGGCTGGAGTGCAGTGGCATGATCTCGGCTCACTGCAACTTCTGCTGCCTGGGTTCAAGCAATTCTCCTGTCTCAGCCTTCCGAGTAGCTGGGGCTACAGGCGCATACCACCACACCTGGCTAATTTTTGTAGTTTTAGTGGAGACGAGAGTTCACCATATTGGTCAATCTGGTCTTGAACTCCTGACCTCAGGTGATCCACCTGCCTCGGCCTCCCAAAGTGCTGGGATTACAGGCATGAGCCACCACACCCAACCGGGGTTATGACTTTTAAGCTCACCCATTATTGAAACATGGCCCTGTCAGGGTCTCCACTTTACTGAGTTAGATGATCAATTCCTGTTTTTTTGGGGAGCACCCTAGTAAGAGGTAGCCACAGGGATGTGTACTTCCTACTGTTATGGGTGAGGTAAAAGTGAACGGAGGAAGGAAAAAGGACACTGAGGGACTGGACTTCGGTTTGTCCCTGTAGTGCCCAGCCCAGTGCTCTGTGTTATTTTGAGTGAAGAATTAGACAAATGACTGAGAGGGTGTGTCCTCCTCTATCTGCAGAGTGCCTAAGGAAGGAGTAAAGAACAAGTTGCCTGTGACTCTCACACATGCCATCATCCCAAAGCATCCCAACTCAGTTGTCTCCTGACCAGGAGAAAAAGGAACTCATCATGTCTTCTTTATTTATTGGTTTAAACTTTTTATATAGCAACCTGAGCAGAGCACTATTCCAGATGTTCTGAAGAGACCAAAAAGATATTAACCAAGCCAAGTGCAGTTACTCTCACCTGTAATCCCAGCGCTTTGGGAGGCCAAGAAGGGAGGATTGCTTGAGGCCAAGAGTTGGCAACCAGCCTGGTCAACATAGTGAGACTCTGTCTCTACAAAAAAGGTTTTTTTAATCAGTCAGGCATGGTGTTGCATGCTTGTAGTCCCAGCTACTTGGGAGGCTGAGGTAGGAGGGTCACTTGAGCCCAGGAATTTGAGGCTGCAGTGAACTCTGATCACCCTGCACTCCAGCCTGGGTGACAGAGTGAGACCATGTCTCTATTTAAAAGAAAAAAAAAAAAAGTTGAACAGATTCTCCACCCCTGAGAAGAGTAAATACTAGTGGAGACATGACATAGTACAGTTCATTCCACTCCTGAACTTTCACTCTGAAGGCCCCATTCTCAGTTGTGGTTACGATAGAGTACAAGACAAAGTTCCTACTCATGGACCCTGTATACCAAGAGAGGAGATGAATGTTAAACAAATAAATCCTGAATAAACTAGGAAAATTAGAGAGTTCTAAGGGCTAATGCTGTGAATTAAAACAGTGCTGAGATACAGAGTGCCTTGGCAGCAACTTTAGATGGGGTGGTCAGGAAAGAGCCCTCTGAGTAGGTGACATTTCAGCTGAATCTGCATGCCGGGGGAGCCACTGGGTTAGTTTCAGCGGGTAACATTAGCTGCTGTAACAAACTCAGCCCGACGCTCAGCAGCTTTACATATGACTGTGTATTTCTTGCTCACTCCAAACTCAATGCAGATAGTCCTAGTCGGCATGTGGCCTGT
Organism: Papio anubis; assembly: GCF_008728515.1. Classification (NCBI taxonomy): domain Eukaryota; kingdom Metazoa; phylum Chordata; class Mammalia; order Primates; family Cercopithecidae; genus Papio; species Papio anubis. The sequence continues at coordinate 79,401,812 of NC_044987.1, forward strand.
CCTCTAGTGATGTAGACAATAAGGCCCCCGCCATCCACAGGGCCCAGTCCTCTGCTCAGTGTTCTGTGTCCAGCCAGTGGGCGTGGGGGTGTGGGGAGTACAGAGGAGCCTGCAGGAGGGTTTTTAAGGACCGGGCCTGGAAGAGGCTTACGTCACCTCTTCCCACAGTCCACTGACCAGGACTCAAAGCCATGCCACCTGCAGGGGAGGAAGTGAAGGAGGAAATGGGCTTTGGTGAACACACAGCAGCCTCTGCCCCCGCAGCCTCCCAGTGAGCAGGGCAGTCTTCCTGACCCAGGAAATAAATAACACAAGGAGCCTAATGTAGAAACAGGTTTGATGTGTCTGAAGAGAGAGAGGGATGGACAGTGTGACCTCCCACATATGCGAAGAGGCCACAGACATAGTGAGGGCCTAGAACATGCAAGGCCTTGAAGTGAATTAGCATCCCATTTCATGTATAATGGGTGGGTGTGGTGGAGTTTGAAACAGGAATATGAGATAATCTGAATTTACAAAGATCAGTCTCTGTTCCGTGTGTAAGGAATATGGGGAAGGGAGATCACTAGGACCTCCTAGCCACTCTGGCCCACTGTTCTTTGAACATTCCAATCACACTCTCCACCTCAAGTCCTGTGCCGTTCCTGTGTCCTCTGCCTGGTACACTCTTCCCTCATATATTTATTTCCTTAGGTCTCTGCTCAGTGTGACTTAATGAATAAGGCCTTGCCCATTCACTTGCATAAACCAACATTCCGCCACGACCCAGTGCTCCCCATGGTCCCTTTGCCCTTGCTTCATTTTTCCCCATTGCACATGTTGCCCCCGGACACCTGACATAGAGGCTTTCCTTGATTATTTGTTCTCTGTCCCCAATCCCAACCCCAGATCTACAGTAGAAGCTCCGTGGAGGTAGGTACTCTGTTGGTTTTGTAGGCACTCAAATATTTGGTGGAATGAAGGAGCGACTGATGAGAGTGGTGAGTCCTGGATGGATTTAGGATATATTCTTGAAGAAAAGTTAACAGCGTATGGTGATGGATCAGATGTGAGTGCAAGGGAAAGAGGAGAGCCATCCTGGGATATTCCTAGATTTACAGCTTGAGTACCTGGGATGAGTGGGAGACACAGATGAGGGCAGAGTGAGGAGTCGGAGCACTACTTTGGTTACATTAAATTCGAGATGCCCAGCAGACATCCATATCCAGGTCAACCAGCCTGGACTTCCTAGAGGTATAGATTTGGGTGACACAGACTCGTTGGTGGTGTTGAAAGCTGGATAACTGGAAGAGTTCTCCAAGGGGTTGAATGAAGACAAAGATGATCAGAGGGCACGAGGACAAGAGGTCAAGAGGACTGAGCTCTAATGCACTCTGATATTTTAAGTTCAGAAAGAGGGAGTTAAAGACGCTGGCCAGCAAGGTGGGAGGAAACCTGGGAGCAGAGAGGAGAAATGGTTGCTGGAGGGAGTAGGAACAGGGCCAGATGCTGCTGGGCGGCCAAGTAAGATGAGCAGAGAGAGGCGGCGATGCACTCAGCTGTGCAGGACCATGACAGAACTATCCTCCAAGCCATTTTCCCCAGAGGAATCGGGCGGGGTTGACTCCTGGCTCCCCAGCCCTTTTCTTACATTCCACAGCATCCATGCACACTGGAGATGTTTGTTTTTGGTCTCGTTTTCCAAAGGGTAGGCTGAGAGCAAATGCTTATTTCCAACCTTGAAGGGTTTGTAAGAATGTGCAAATCTAGATGTGAGAGGGAGTTCAAAGACAAAAGCAAAGGCAGAGGAGTTGGGCTTAGGAAATTCCCCAATCTGTGGGCGAAAGGAATGGTAGTTGTGGTAAGGCAACGTTTTCCCACACTCGAGGCATTTTAAAATTAGGTATGCCACCAGCCCTGACTGTGGACAAGACAGTGGAAAAAGGCTTGAATCACAGTTAAGGGACTGAGTAGGAAAAAACACACATGAGATTGCTTCAGTAAGCAGTTTATGAAGTGGACAAGCATGTATTGAGCGCCTAGTGGGTATAGTTCAGGAACACAGGCTCTAGAGCTAAGCAGTCCTGCCAGGTTTGAACCTGCCTCTATCATTTTTAAATAGTGCAGTCTTGGACCTGTTTGTCTCCATGTCTCTGCCTCCCCATTTTAAAACTGGAGATAATTACAGTACCTCTTTATGGAGTGAGTAATGTACAAAGGAAATGGAATAATATACTTCAAATGCCTAGCCCATTTGTTTAGGTATTCCATAAGCATTTGTTAGGTACCCATTATGTCAATGTGATCAGATGCCAGAAATGATGCAGAGAATAACTCTGGTCCCCGAGGAGCCGGCAGCCAAGCAGAGGTAACATGTTAAGTGAAATGAAATTATCAGTGATATAGCCTAAGTCTAGTCAGGGAAGGACCTAGGGGAAAAGGCTCTGTCTTAGGCATTAGGATTAGGGACTAAAGCTTAGTTAAGGCTGCTGCAAAACAATGTGTTTTCTTTCTTTTTTTTTTTTTTTTTTTTTTTGAGACAGAGTTTCGCTCTTGCCTCCCAGGCTGGAGTGCAGTGGTGCGATCTTGGCTCACTGCAACCTCCACCTCTCAAGTTCAAGCAATTCTCCTGCCTCAGCCTCCCGAGTAGCTGGGATTACAAGTCCCCACCACCACAGCTACACCACCCAGCTAATTTGTGTATTTTTAGTAGAGACAGGGTTTCACCATGTTGGCCAAGCTTGTCTCGAACTCCTAACCTCAGGTGATCCACCTGCCTCAGCCTCCCAAAGTGCTGGGATTATAGGCATGAGTCACCACGCCCGGCCAAGAATGTGTTTTCAACATCATGTCTACATTATAGGACATCTCATGAGGCCTCATCATTGTGTGTTTCTGAGAGCTGGTTGATTCTGGAGGAGCATAGGGGACAAAGTCCTCCCAACACAGACTTTCTTCATTTCAGTTTGCTACCATTTGTATAGTCAAGGGTTTGAGCCAAGCTCTGCAAAGTAACCCATGTGATATGTTCCACAAAGTGAGTGCCAAGAAGGTATTTTCTCTCTTGCTGAGCGCTTTTTGGGAAAAGGGTGCCGATCGGGTGAAGATGACTTGAGCAAGGTGCCTTGTCGTGGACTGCTGGACAGACCAGCCTCACATGGTGTCAGCCAGAACAGACTGTTCTCTGCAGTGAATCTGAGCCTTCAAGATCTGTGTAGGACATGATTTGGCTAAGACAGGAGATAACAGTGGAATTTTGTTCAGACTTTACACTCCATTTAAACCAAGAAATATAGTCTTCTCAAGATAGAACCAGTTTTTGCAAGCTCCTCCTGCAAACCTCCCAAGCCAAAGAAAAAAAAAAAAAAAAAAGAAAGAAAAAAACCATGGTTCTATCAGTAAACCTCTCAAACCACAGTCTATTCAAAGTACAGAGAGCTGAGAAAGAAAGGATGTTGCAAATTCTAAAGACATTTCTCTCTCACCCTTTTCGTCCTAAATCTATTGGCTTCAGTCTCTCAAAAGTGTGAGATGGAAATAATTAGATCATTTTCAGGAGTTCTTTCGGATTAGATTTTGAAGCTAAAAATCTTCCTTGGTGACTGGTAACTTTTAAAAACGTAAGGTGGTTTTACTGTGTCTCTCAAATCAAAAGAGTTCAGGTTCAGGTCAAGAAAAGAGCAACAAAAACATTTGACTATTCAAGTGTTAAATTTTTCTTCCAGTTCTTTCTGCCCCTGAAATACAATTTCATCTCTTTTAACAATTTTATAAATCATTTTCCTTTGGGAAATAAAAGTTCCACACCCTCACCCATTTTTACAGGTCAGGTTTTGTTTGGCCCCAAACCCATCGCTTGGGTCTTGGAGAGCAGACTCGTGTGATCGTTTACTTCTGGAGAGACCACATGCTCATCATCTCCTTTAGACATAATTGGCTTCAGCTTTGTAACTTTATGAACTTGAGAATGGGGGTGTTTGGGGTGGTTTTTCTGTCTTCAGTCCAAGAAATGTCAAAGCTTTCTATTCTGGATCACCCAGTAACCCAGATGCTAAGATCTATGAAACTCACAGAACTATTTTTTTTAAGAGAACTATCTTTCTTAACGTTGCAATTCATCATGACTTTTATGATCTTCTACTTTGTGCTGATTTGCCAGGTGTTTGGAGAGCAAACCTAAGTAATTAAGGAGCCTAGCCTAGAAGAACCACCACTTCAGAAAGAGGAACTCAACAGGGTCCCATGGTGACCTTGACCTGGTGTGCAGCAGAGAAAAGAAGACAATTAGCCAGGCTGTTGCAGAGTTTTCAGATACAACTTTGGCTTGCATATCACACCATCCCGTCTGTTCTCCAACTCCCTGAAGAGGTTTCCCTTCTTGCCCTGAGTGTGTTAAGCAGTGTGGGGGCTGAGGGAACTAAAAAAGGTTGATCTGTCTAGATATTTTTAGGGGAGTGAGTTTTCAGAATGTGATCAGGAACAGATTAACACCTTCCATGCATATCTTTAGGTTTCATCCCCATTTTGGCAAATAAAAATCACCCCTCAGTTGTTTGACAAAGGAATTTCTAATCTTTAAAACAGATAGCTGACCCTGCTTCTCTGAGTCAGTTTGGAACTCAAGGGCACGTGGTGTCATGGAAGCTCAGCTGTGTACACATGGTGGGGGAGGGGGTATCAAACTGGAAGGTTACTACTCCCTTTTGCCAGCTCCTGCTTCTCCCTGTATTACTGGAATTTTGCTGAAAGGCACACCAAAGCCATTCTAATTGCCTGAGCTCGGCAAAGAAAGAATGTAGAGAATGAAATCTTGTCTCTAAAAAAAAAATAAAAATAAAATTTAAAAAGTGAAACCGCAAAAGGCAGGAAAAGAGTGAAAGAAAAAAATATGAACAAAGAAAAAGGACAACAAATTGAAAATAATATGGTAAATGTTAATCCAACTATATTAACAATGATTTTAAACATCGGTGGTCTAAATAAACCAATTTAAAGAAGAAAAAAAAAAGAATGTAGAGAAGGAATAAAGTCTGTTTTCAGGTGTTTTTGGTATTATCACCCCAGGAAGCACCAGGCAGCTGGTTATTCATAGTTACTGCTAAACAAACCTGATGATTGACGTGGACCAGTGGTCAGTAGGGGACTAAAAGGAGCTGCTTTCATCAGTAACATTCCTCTTTCCCTAGGATTTCAGAATGCATGGATAGTGAAGCTGAGACTGTCATGCAGCTCCGAAATGAGTTGAGAGACAAGGAGATGAAGCTGACGGACATCCGCTTAGAAGCTCTCAGTTCTGCCCACCAGCTGGACCAGCTCCGGGAGGCCATGAACAGGATGCAGGTGAGAGCCCAGTAGCATGGGCTGAGCTCAAGGCTGTCTATGAAGGAGCTCCCAGAGGCTGCTCTCCACTAAGCCCTAAGGGCTACATCAGAATCTGGTGGCAGCCCTCGCTTTCCCAGCCTCTATCTCTTTTCATTCCCTCCCACACATTGCTCAAAGACCAATCTTTTGGAAGAATAAGAGTACCCATGCCCTTCCTTTACATAATGCTTTTAGTGACTCCCCTGGTGCCTGTGGCATGTGGTGCAGTCTCCTTCACCTGGCCTTCAAGGCCTTCTACAGGGTCCTTTCCAGTTAATCCACACCACCCTCCCCAGCTCCTCTTCCCAGAATCTACTCACCAACCAGATGGAGTCACTGACTGCCATCTTTGCATCCCTCTTTCATATCGTTGCCTCCACTGGGAATATTCCTCTGCACGTCCAAGTTAGACCCTTCCCTTAATGCTCGGCCTGATACTTGTCCAAGTCTTGCAGCTGGAGTTAGTGCCCTCATCTGAATCTTCTTGTAGATTTGTTCTTACAGCCCCTCCCACCTTCTGCCATGGAGTGAAGACATTTGGGTCTTCTGGGCTTTTTGCATACCTTTCTCTGGACATAGCACCAATGCCTTGCACATTGTAGGTTCTTCATGAATATTCATAGAATGAAAGATACCTCTGGAGTCTGCCAGGACCTTAATGGAGTCAGTTTTCCCAAAGGAGGTTCCCTGAAACACTCATTCCATGAGAAGCTCTATGAAAGGAGAACTCCTTGATCAAATATATTTGGAAAATTCTGCACACCATATGCCTCTGTTCGATTCATGGCGTAGAGGAACTCATTAAACGTTCTGAGAAGTCCTGCAGGAAAGAAGCCTGTAAAAGTCAGAGTTGCACAAACCTCTTAGATCATAAGACTCTTTTTTACTTAATCCTCAAGCAGCAGACTCTGGGAAGCATTTCAGAGGTCTTTTCAAAGGCCTGTTCTCTGAGTGGATGGACCTCCCCTGCCAGCATGTCTTGTGTCTACAGCAGGGGCAGCAAACACTGCTGAATCTCTCTGAGGGTGGTGTTCGCCTTGGGTGGGAGACCAGCCTGGTTTCTGCGGGGAACTTTCAGATCCTTCCTTCAGAAAAATCTTGTTCATGTTACTTCTGCCTACTAAGTGAGCTTCTCCATTACTCTTTGCAGAGTGAAATAGAGAAGCTGAAAGCCGAGAATGATCGGCTGAAGTCAGAGTCTCAAGGCAGTGGCTGCAGCCGGGCTCCTTCCCAAGTGTCCATCTCTGCCTCCCCAAGGCAGTCCATGGGACTCTCCCAGCACAGCTTGAACCTCACTGAGTCAACCAGCCTGGGTGAGTGGCCTACAGGGTTTGGGGGCGGGACTGGACCTAGAGCTGGCACCCTGATCTCTAAGTGAGAACCCCAAAATAAGCAGACCAACAGATCAAATGGAGAGGCAACAGGCGTGTGTGCACTTGGGGTGTGTATGTGTCTGGGTGTGAGTCTGCTACCAACATGAACCCAGCCGTTAGACTGCTCTCATGCTTTGCTCCAGCACCCCAAATTCTCCAAGCCCTGAGCTTGGATCCCCTCGCCCACCATGCTGAGTTCTGTTTGATCCATTTTAAGAGGCTGACCTGCAAGCTGAATGCTGTACACAAACCCCATAGTAGCAGGTCCCAGTCGGGGCAGTGGCTTGGTCTATGATCTTCCTGTCTTCAGGATGGATTCCAGGCTGGCACAACCATCAGTGAACACAATCTAGGTTTTCTTTGTAAGCATATTAAGGCTGATGCTTTTATTTTGTATCCATGATGCTGCTGTTGCTGTTGTTTTGGTTGAGTCTCTCCCTCGCACTTCCATCCGGCAAGGTGCATTGTCAGCCTGCTGGTTCCTTGGTTGGTCCACCATTGGTTTCTGTGACTGCATTCTCCATTTTGCCCTCTCCTCTTCCCCTATCCGCCCACCCCCTGCACCCTGACACCTGTTTGTCCCACTGCTGTGCCAACCAGCAACGGGGGTGTCAGGAAGCTGGCTTTGCTGTCCCCATGTGCCTAAGGCTGTTGATGTTTTCCATTCGCAGACATGTTGCTGGATGACACAGGTGAATGCTCGGCTCGGAAGGAAGGAGGCAGGCATGTTAAGATAGTTGTCAGCTTTCAGGAGGAAATGAAGTGGAAGGAGGTTAGTTGGATCCCTTTCCCTGCTCTGCCTGTCCCTCCCCCAGGTAGAACTACCTAGCTTAGTGATCTAATTGTAAAACCTGTATCACCTCAGAGCCTAAGGTGATTTGGAAATACTACTAACGCTTCTCTTAACTAACCATAATTAATCCCTTGCAGCATTTTGACACAAGTAAAGTGTGTGAATGGCATTTCCCTTTCTCGTATGCTTGAAAGTCTAATAAAGAATACTAAAAATGGTCCCACGTTTCACTTTCATGTAATTAACTAAATGCTAACATCCATTGGAAAGGGCCTTTCTGAATGTAATGTATTCCCAAAGCACTTCAGAGGCAGCTATGCACATTTAGCATGTAAGGTACAGAAATAAGCTGACCACATGCAGCAGACCAAGAGCACCAGTTTTATCGGTCATCAGTCATCAAGAGTAGACATTTTGGTAGACATCAAGAGGTGGAGATGCCAAGCCCTGGGAGCTTGCAGGTGGCCGAAGATAGAGCTGGTAGGGCATCCTGACTCACCAAGGCTGGAGAATCTGAGTTTTCCTAGTATGGTTTCTGTTCACTTCCAAAGTCTATACCACTGCCAGAGACTATTTTGGGGTGGGGGCTAGAGTTGACATTGAAAGTTGAATTTTAGCCAGTGATTAAAGCCCAGTGATGCTTTGAATGACTATTTCTCGAATAAATGTGGAAAGGCCTCATGAGTCACCATTTCAATTTCCCTTGAGTTTTTTGTTTGTTATTTCTTAGTATTTCTAGCCAACATGCTATTGTAGTTTCAGACAGCTAGCGAACCCGCAGAACAAAGCATGTATAGCCAGAACTTTCTTAGGGGATTCCACTTTGTGGCTGGCTTGCTAGCCTCACAATAGGGGGTAAGCTCAGGATTTTGGCACTTCCATTAGCGTCATCTAGCCTTGAAAGATACAATAGATAGTTCCATTTTCAAAACGTAGCTAGTAGAGTGATGGACTATCAGGAGAAACTCATTCTTTTTTTTTTTTTTTTTTTTTTTCTTGGAGGCAGAGTCTTGCTCTGTCACCTAGAATGCAGTGGTGTGATCTTGACTCACTGCAGCCTCCGCCTCCTGGGTTCAAGCGATTCTTCTGCCTCAGCCTCCCGAGTAGCTGGGACTACAGGTGCCCACCACCACACCCGGCTAGTTTTTTTGTATTTTTAGTAGAGACAGGGTTTCACCATATTGGCCAGGCTGGTCTCGAACTCCTGACCTTGTGATCCACCCGCCTTGGCCTCCCAAAGTGCTGGGATTATAGGCGTGAACCACCATGCCCTGCTGGGACACTCATTCTTACAGTAAATGCAGGTATGCCTTGTGGACTGTTTATTCTAGTGATTGTCAGTATGAACAGATAGAACATACATTTTACAAAAGTTTACAAGTCACCTTCAAAAGTTATATTATTCTGAGCGTCCAGGTGAGGTTGGTTGACCAGGGATTATTATCCTCATTGTATAATTAAGAAACCCAAGACCCCAAGCGTTACTTATTTGAGGCCAGGGACAAGTGGTTGGGTCAGATCGTCTCACTGCAAGACTGGTGCTCTTTTCTCTGCTGATTTTGCTTAGCTGCCATATGTCACCTCCCCCACCCCTGCCCAACGACACTCCTGACTCTGCGTCCTTATGAGCATGTAAGGTATTTAAAACCCAATAGAATGGCATGTTCTATCAGCTTTTCTTTTATCAGTGTGATCTCATTAGCTGCCACTATGCAAAGCCCTGTGAACAGAGGTGCAAAAGAGTTAGAAAAAGATTGTTTTGAGAGTATTCTTCCCAGAGTTTTATTAGTTTTCTGAGTTGCACGTTTTGAGTTTTAACAAGAAGAAAAACAGTAAATGTTATTTAAAAACAAGAAAGAAGAAAAAATAGAAACACATTTTGTCCTGGCAATGTTTAAGATCTAGTAAGGAGATAAACTTGATATGCAAAAATAAGACAGAAATACCTAAAACTAAATATAAATTAGTACCGGATATATCATTATATAAGTTATGTACAGAATTGCCGAAGCAGTTTAAGCTCTGAGCCTGATGGGGTTAATCACTGAAGTCTTCCTGGAAGAGGTGAGTTTGTAAGCAAGGTTTGAAAAGACAAAGATGCTAGACAGGTGTGGAGAGTTCTGGAAAAGGAATATGTGATTTATGCCCTGTCTGACACATTTACTTAGCAGAAGGTTCCATATTCCAGAGAGGAAATCCTCTCTTCCTGACTCTTGGTCTGCTGTTTTAGCAGTAAAGCAGGGAAAGGTATTAAGACTATTACTTCCACCTAAGTTATACCTGGTATTAATAAAAATAGGACTTTTATTCCCCTTTCAAACCATTGGCGGAGTTCTAAGGCAACCTGAGTCCTCTGCTGAACTGAGTCAGAAAAGATCCACCTGGTTTTCACCTGTGTACATTTCCTTACCCTTAGGATTCCAGACCACACCTCTTTCTTATTGGCTGCATTGGAGTTAGTGGCAAGACGAAGTGGGATGTGCTCGATGGGGTGGTTAGACGGCTGTTCAAAGTAAGTGTTTCAAGATGGCGGCTACAGCAAAATACCTAACACGGGCATCCGGGCCTGGGGAGGCAAAGAGAGGTTGATGTCTTGAGCTTGGCCATTTCTCAGACCTGTGCCCTTCCCTACATCTTTATGTTGCTGGAACTTGTTCCCTGGCCCTCAAGGGAATGGAAGGACGATGGTAAGTACAGACTGGTGATCGGCCAAATTCTTTCCATCTGCCCTTTGCAGTGGTGGGCCAGCTGGTGAGTGTGATTTGAGCAACTCTTTGATCCTCTCACAGTGAATTGCTAATGTCCAACTCTTCACCTTAGAATTGTGTCTTAGGACATATGTTTTGGAGTATGTAATCTGTGGCCAGGGCTTAGATATCAGATTTCTAGCCTTCATTTTGGGGGATTTGATCCGATTTGCCTGGTATGCTGTGCCACCACTTCAGAGTCTTTGATTTGTTTTATGAGTGACATTAATGTCTGATCGATGGCCAGGCTCAAGGATGTTGCCATACTTATTTCTCTATTCTTTTTAATCACATCATTAGATTGGGTGTTTGCCACAGGATAAATAACTAATGAGTACCAAGGTGAACCTTGAAACACATGGTGATTTGAAGGAAGCTTTTGGTACATTTTTTCTATTGTCCTGAAGTAAGTCAACAATTATAAGTGCTCATTAATCATATTCCCTGAGTAGTAATAGTAGCCCACGTTTTTTGTGCCAGAGACTATGCCAAGCCCCTTATATTACCCCATTTAAAGGTGAAGAAAGTGAGGGTCAGGTTGGGCTGTTCAAGGTCATGGATCTAGAATTAGACCACGTTGGTCTAGTTTAGTTGGTCTGACTTCAACTCCTAACTTAACTATTACGTTGGTGCAAAAGTGATTGCACCAACATAGTTACTTTTGCAACAACCTAATAGTACACTGTAGTTTCTTTCTAATAGCTAGATCCAAGTAGCCTCATACGGAGAAAATTCTGTTTTTTGACTGGAGATTGTTCCCCATCCTGGTAAGCCAGCCTGTAGAAATGAGACCAGAGAAGACGTATGAATGGCTTAGGATGGACCGATTCTCCTACCTAGGCCAAAAACATATCTCTGGTGATGGGCAGTTGGGACATCCTTGGATTAGAATACCAGTTCGGGCTGAAAAGAGGCACACTGGCATCATAGTAAGTGAGGAAATGAGACCATGTAAGGCCTATTACTGGGATTCCACCGAAGTCCTTGTGCAGTCACCTCCTAGTACATGGACCTTAGTTCTACATTTACTAACCTAAAACCTTTTGTTCACTCAACTAAGAGGGAACACTTTCCAAATTAAACACACATTTTCCTTCTCAAAGATCTAGAGCTGATTTTTGCAAGCAGCCTGCATTTTAATCTCTTTGTATGATCTTTGAGCCAAAAGAAGGGAATGGAAGAGAGATTTCCTGTCAAAATTACTTTTTCGTGAATTTTCCAGCACCATTCACAGGCCCCGATGTCTTCAAGATTTCAGCCGAACTTAGGAAAAGCAGCCTGGCTTTTCCGTGCTTGGTTCATCCAGACTAAACGTTCACAACCTTGTTAGGGTTTTGTTTTGTTTTGTTTTGTTTTTCCACTCCTAACCAAATAAATCTGTATTTTAAGAGGCCTGTGGTACTTGGGCATTATCCCCTTAGAAAGTCAGTTCCTCTCCCCCTCATCCCACAGCTCAATTTCAACTCAGACATCTGAGAAAGAAGAGAAGATGATCATAAATCACCCAATGAAAACATGAGTCATGGGCAGATTTTAGCCACATCTTTGATGGAGTCTTTATTTTTTATTTTTTCCAGGAATACATCATTCATGTCGACCCAGTGAGTCAGCTAGGGCTGAATTCAGACAGTGTTCTTGGCTACAGCATTGGAGAAATCAAGCGCAGCAACGCTTCCGAAACACCGGAGCTGCTTCCTTGTGGCTATCTGGTTGGAGAGAACACAACCATCTCAGTGACTGTGAAAGGTAATTGAGCTGGTTGCAGAGGTCAGAGCTTTCAGGAATTACAGTTTTCATTTTGTGACTTGGCAGAGGCACTTGTGGCCACAGTTTTGTTTGTGCATATGTTTGTGGGCTGCTTTTCTCCCTTCCAACAGTTACTCTATGCAAGTTGAACCGTCTTTTGCTTTTTCAACCACCTTAGGAAACAAAATCATTTTAGTTTATTGCTGCAATTATCTAACAAAAGATCCCATTAGCCTTATGACTCTGAGATGATGGAATCTTAATAACCCTGTTGCAATAGGGCTTTACCAATACTGATGAATTACTCTTGCCAGCAAGCTTTGGACACAATCCCATTCTACAGATGGGAAAACCACGACTTGCTATAGGCTGCAGGAGTCACTCTGAGCATCCTGATGAAACTGCTAAAGCTTGTGCCCACGCATGGTGCTGCTAGAGCTTCCGGTTTCTCATTACCTAGCGATATTAAGCCCCAGGCCAGTGCATTCCCTAGAACTCTAGGCCCACAAAGTTCACTCAGGAAAAAAAAGCTTCACTGCCAAGCAATTCTGGGAAGCTACATCGTTATCCCCATTTGTGTTTGGGGGACAGGAGTGCACTGGTACATCAAAGGCTCTGTCATTCAGTGTCCTAACTCCTGCTGTTAAAAAGGCTGTTTAGGCTCGGCAAGGTGGCTCACGCCTGTAATCCCAGCACTTTGGGAGGCCGAGGCAGGCGGATCACCTGAGGTCGGGAGTTCGAGACCAGCCTGACCAACATGAAGAAACCCTGTCTCTACTAAAAACACAAAATTAGCCAGGCGTGGTGGCACATGTCTATAATCCCAGCTACTAGGGAGGCCGAGGCCAGAGAATCACTTGAACCTGGGAGGCGGAGGTTGTGGTGAGCCGAGATCGTGCCATTACACTCTAGCCTGGGCAACAGGAGTGAAACTCCATCTCAAAAAAAAAAAAAAAAAAAAAGGCTGTCTAATCCAATCTGTCCCAAATTTATTTGATTGTAAAACCGCATCATTTCCTATATGTTATGGATCACCTGAATATAGACTTTCATAAATACCATACTAGGCTCATTCTTTGTGTTGTCCCTTTTCTTTCTTCCCTGAAAGGCCCTCCTCTTGACTGCAGTTTTGCAGTTGTTTGACACAAGATGTATTTCTTGGTTGGTAGAGTTTCCAGAAGCACCCCACCATTTTCCATCAGCAGGAATTAAGATCTTGCTCTGCAGGTGGCAAGTGGTATATACTGCTTGAGCCTCACACAGCCTTCTCCTGCTGGCAAGTGAAATGCCACAATTGTGCCCTTGGGCTATAAGTGACAGAAACAGACTCAAAAGTAGCTACAGGTAAAAAGGAAATGTATGGGCTCATGGCCCTGGGCAATGCAGGAGCATACCTCAAGCACAGCTGGATCCAGGTGCTCAGACAGTGAATCAGGACAAGGCCTGCCTCAGCGTTGCCCGTCACGGCTGTGCTTATTTATTGAACTCTTTGCACGTGGTTGATAAAAGGGCCCCTCGTAGCCCAATTCCTTCTTCTAGCTTAGGAACCTGAAGGAAAGAGGGATTTGGGGAAAAATGTAACAGATAATTCCTAGGGATGACTCTGGCCCACTATAAGTCAAAGGCCCGTCACTGAATTGGTCATTGTGCTAGGGAGAGGATTTGTCCGAGCCTGCTCACAAGCCTGTCCGTTTGGGTGGATGGAGGAGCTGGATTGGTTCCACTTGAACCACCAGGAATGAGCTCCCCATGGGAAAGAAGAGTTCTACCATGAGGGGAAGCAGGAAGGAGTACCAGACACACTGGAACGATCGTCCTCAACAAGAACCCTTTCAGGAGAGCCTTTTATGTCCTGGGTTCAAATTGCATTTCATCCCTCCTGCCAAGCGTGCCTTGTTCACTTGCTGGTTTTACAGGTGAGCATTACAAGGGACTGAGGGGTAATGAATGGCCTAGCCTCTCTAGAAAGTAACAAGACTACTTGCCTCTATGGAGCGTGCCACCCCTCTGCAGACCCTGATCCGTCGCTGCTGCCAACACATCAAGTTTCAGCACCTCAAGGGATCAGCTCGGTTTATTTTTCAGTGATACCTGACTCTTCTCTTTCCTAAAGTACTTAAAACTTATGACTTCAAGGCACTAAAAACCACTCAAAGATTTGAGCTGAAAGCGTTGTCTGAGCTGCAGTGATTCACTTCAGTGGTACCAGGGGAAGGGGGTTCAACTTTGCATTTCCTGAAGTGAGCTCATCGGCAAAATAGTCACTCCCTGTGGGGTTTACGGCAGAAGACTGAAACAGAGCGGTATATATGTACAGAGAGGGTGTTCTAGTGGGTTTTTCCTGTGTTTATTAATATTAAATGTAGAGACCCTGCACTCCATACTTTGCATTGAGGTTTGAGCAAGTGTACGCTACATCAAGCTCAGTAGCAGGAAAATGTTAGGCTTGTCCCTAGCAGATAAGGTATCTGGGGGCCTTTGTCATGTTCATTCTGGAAGAGTCACTGCATTTAGGGGTTACTTGATTGGGGGAAGACTGGAAACAAACATATAGATGCTTTGGGGGTATCTGCTAGCAGTGACTGAGTATGTAGAAGGAATTTGCTATTACAAAATAGTAAATACTCTTCAGTTTACTTTTCATTAATTCTGCTGGTTTCTTGAGAGTGGCTTTTAAACAATGACCTGAGGTTCTGGACAGCCAACCTTGGATGGATCTTCTCTTAGAGACAGTATCCAAAAGATACCTCTTGTGAAGCCAACCACCTTGATTGATGACATTGTCCCAGATAGGAAAGGGAAAGGATAAGTTTCCACTTGATGTTGTTGAGGACCAAGAGTCTCAGCTAACAACATTTCAGGCTTTCAGGCTAGGTCTGCCAGTATTCACATTCCAGAATCAAATGATCCCACCTTGCATTCTTCTTCCTTTTAAAAACGAAAGTGCTGTTGCCTTCATGGCACGTCTTAGTGTGGATAGCAGTGGTACCTGGCATGTGGGAGGGAGCAGGGTGAAGAGGCAACCTCAAGGTTGTGATAGACAGGACTCAGGTTTGGTTTGGGCAGATGCCATAGGTATAGTATACATAGCATATGTATAGTAAATATATATATGTATATATATGTGTGTGTGTGTGTGTGTATAGTAGAGGTGTGCATGTGTGTGTGTGTGTCTAGTAAGTATAGTAAATCCAGACAGGCAAAAAGAGCCCAGAGCCTTATGAATTCTGCAGAGGACAGATGGGGACTGAGAGCCCAAATGTTCAAGGTGAGTTTGAGTCTGGGAAGTTAGCCAAGACAGGAGACAGAAGCATGTGGCATTGATGAACAGGGAGGTGACTTCCTAGAGCAGCAGCACTTTGCTGTCAGCTTCCAGCGTCCCTGGGTGTGCAGGAATCTCAGGTGAGTAGACTGCCGAGGAAAGGAATAACCTCAGGTCTTGGCAGTCCCAGTTAGGCAAGCACGGAGAGCTACCTTTTCTACAGGACTTCAGACGCTTCCTGTCTCTCCCAAATGCAGGGCTCGCAGAAAACAGCCTGGACTCACTGGTGTTTGAGTCCTTGATTCCCAAGCCCATCCTGCAGCGCTACGTCTCCCTCCTGATAGAGCACCGTCGGATCATTCTCTCTGGCCCCAGCGGCACTGGGAAAACCTACCTGGCCAACCGGCTGTCTGAGTATATGGTGCTTCGAGAGGGACGGGAGTTGACAGACGGGGTTATCGCCACTTTTAACGTGGACCATAAGTCCAGCAAGGTGAGGAGGTCATTCTGAGTCTGCTGTATTTTTTGGCCCTTTCGAAACTGATGATATCATCAGGCTAGTGCCTGATGGGAAAACAGCTTTTCCTATCAGCTCTCCTTGGGTGGTTTTAGAAAGCCCAGTGAAGGAAATTCAGAGGGGACTAGCAGAAAGGAAGGCTCCACTCCGATCCTCCCAGTAGGAAGTTCCATCTGTGGTTAAGCCGATCGAGCTCATTTATGATGCTCAGTCCTGGTAGTTCTTTAATGTTATGCAAGATACATCTGTTGCAGTTTACCAAGAAGTTATCATGTGTGTACTGGGTGTTACCGATTTTCCAAAATAAAATATGTTTGGAACAATAATGACACCATTAACAAAAATAACAATAATAGAAACAATAGAAGCCCACATTTATGGACTGCTTGCCCCATCGCCAGCAAACACCTTCTCGCAGCAATACCTTCAAGGGAGTAGTTGTCACCATCCCTATTTTGCAGAGAAGGAAACAGAGGCTTAAAGCAGATTGGTCCTGCGCCTAAGACCACTCAGATGGTACTAAGTGGTAGAACTGAAGCTTAAGTCAAAATCTTGGACTCTAGAGCCCTGTGGCCAGCAAATAGGTTGGATCCTGCTTCACAGTGAGCAATGGAAACCAGTTTGAATGGAGCCCGACCTGGTCCCAGCTGAGAGTTGGAAAGTGCTTTCTCAGACCTGTTCATTCATGCATTAGTGAGCACTGATGGATAATTGACTCTAGCTGGCCCTGTGCAGAGGGGCCTGAGGATCAAATGTGGATTGGAAATGACTCCTTGGCCTTAAGGATCACCTGGTGTGCTTGAAGACACAGGTTCCTAGACCTCGCTTGATGGTCTATTTCCTTAGGTTGTTTGAGGCTGGGCATCTGTACCATCTACAAGCTCCCCAAGTAACTTGATGTAGGTGCAGGACAAGAGAGACGTACCCAGAGCCCTTCTGTTGAGAGCCTTTGTGTGAGTTAGGGAACTTCTCCTGGGACCAGTAAGTGAAGGCTCTGCAGGTATGGGGAGCCACGTGCTTGGGGCCCAGAGATCACGGTGAAGAGGGACTAAAAGAACCAGTCACTTTAAAAGGTGGGCTTCTTCTACTGCTAACAAGTCATATTTTGACTTAAAATGGAGGCCCAGGGTGGATGGGTGCTGGTAGGAGAGGGAGAAGATATTAGCCCCTGAGCAAGCAGGCTCGCATCTAAGACAGGCCAGTGTGGTGAAGATACTGACTGGAGCAGGAACCCAGCTCTGACCCATGCCCACTGCTTACCCACTGTGCACTCTCAGGCCAGGCACCTGATCGTACCATGCCTCAGCTTCTCCATCTGTAAAATGGAGGTAATCATACTACTCACTTCTAGGTTACTGTGGGACTACAGAAGTTCCGGTGTGTAAGGCTCTTAAAGCCCTGCCTGGCTCTAAGTGATGCCAGCTATCATGATGATGACAGTAATGGCAGGCAGCCATCGTAGGTTCTCTGCCAGCTCCTTACCTTGCCATTTCAGCCTTTTCCACAGATGCACCATTATTCTTCCTCTTCCATTTTTGACATGCATCCGTTACCCCAGGCATGCAGGGCTGTGTTCTAGTCCCTGCTGAGCCAATGCCCCACCCATTTGCCAAGGTTAAATCCAAAGCCTGCCCTTTCAGCAGGATTTCCCCAAGCCTGGTGCATGTAGACTCATCTCCCCTGTGCTGTGTGTTGTGTCTGCCACAGCACTACTCAGCCTGACTTAAGTGTGTGTCTGGCTCCTCTGCTGCTCTGATGTGTAGAGGGCTTCTGTGTATATAGCTCTCAGGCCACATACATACAGAGCACAGTGCTGTGCTTTTACCCCAGGCTCAAGGTTTTCAGTCACTGGGTGAATACTGACTGTAAGGCAGGACCCAGTCCTAACTCATCCCATGCCCACTCTGCATCCCCTGAGCACCAAGCCAATGTCCTGTAATAGGCAGACACCCGGAATGTGTTCACAGCGCAGCATCATGAAGGGCCTTTCCGCCTCCACTGGCTTGGGTGAGGCAAAGACCCTGAGCAGTGTGTCTTCACTGAGTACATTCACCAACTTGTTCTCCTTCCGCCTTCCTGGCCACCATAGGAATTGCGCCAGTACCTGTCCAACCTTGCTGACCAGTGCAACAGTGAGAACAATGCTGTGGACATGCCCCTTGTCATCATCCTGGACAACCTACACCACGTGAGCTCTCTGGGCGAGATCTTCAACGGGCTGCTCAACTGCAAGTACCACAAATGGTAAAGGCTGGTTCTGGACCTCATAGCCCCCAGGAGAGAGTGCTGCCACCTTATGGGGCACTGTGCACACAGGCGGCCCAGGGCCAGTGTGGGAGTGAAGCTGTGCACACACACAGGGTTGGGAGGGGGAGGCGGCTAGCTGTCCACCGGCCTGGAAGCACAGGGCCGCGGGCCTCTGTGACCACCTTGTTCTCTAGCTTGGCTTGAACTCACAGCTTTCTTTTCTTTTATTTTACCCACAGCCCTTACATAATTGGCACAATGAACCAGGCTACCTCTTCGACTCCCAACCTGCAGCTTCACCATAACTTCAGGTCAGTTTTCCCTTCCCTTGTCCAGTTAAACTCTGGAATCACAAAGAGGGAAAGCAAGACGGGGCGAGTAGAGACGCCTGCGTTGAGTATGCGTTGTATGCTACTTAAGCATTTTTCTCAGCTTAATCCATTTAATTTTAACTTCAGCCTCAAGTAATTACATTTACCACTCTCCGTTTACAAATGGGGAAACTGAGGCCCAGAGACTTAAGTGACTTGAGTGAGGTCACACACTGGTCAGTGGCAGAGTGGAACTTGCACTCAAGTCTCTGCCTCTGAGTCCTGCTGTCACAGGGTCAAAGGGGCAGCTCTGGAAGGGACTGCAGGTGACCCTGCTACCCTCTTGTTACCAGTGGCGTCTCTCTGTCCCAAGTGAACATGAGCAACGGCAGCTTTTACCTAAAATGTCCCCACCTAGCTGGGCCTGTGGGCCCTCGAGTCCCAGCTGCTGTGACTCCCTGCCAGCTCGTCTTCCCTGCCCCGCTGCCACAACACCATGCTGGTGCTCTCTCACGGCCAGGGTGTGGGAGGGACCGTTCTCCTCGGTTGTGCTAGGTTGCATTACTGTCTGATTGACATCGCCAAACACCCCTTCCTCATATAATGAATCTCAGTTGACTTCACCTCTCCTGCCTGGGTCCTTAGAGGTGGATGTGAAGCTGTCTCCTGGGATGGGACCCCCGGCTCATTTCCACTGGCCATTCTGCAGGCATCTCTGAGGGAGATCTATTGAAAGTGGGTCTGAATGTAATTACTAGAGAAATGTTGACTCCTCCAGCACACTGAGAGCATGGCTCACCTCTGCATTTAGGCTGTCCTGGTCTTGTTCATGCTTTCCCCTAACTATCCCTCAAGTCCATCATCCTCCTCGTCCCCCCATCACTGCCCCATCATCACCCAGCACACCATTGCCATCACCTAGTCAATATGTCTGCTTGCAGCCTCCCCCCTGCACCCTGTAGCCAATCCTCTACACTGTGGCAGCCAGACCAGAGTGAGCATTCTAGAGTGCACATCTGACCATAGAACTCTCGTGCTTAAAGTCCTTCAGTAACTCCAGCTCCCTATGGCCTGCAGAATGAAATCCAGACTCCGTGGATTGGCAGGTCAAGTCTGAACTTCAGTCACACTAAACTTCTGGTAGTTTCTGCAAACACCCATGCTGTTTCCCATGCCTTTGCGAAAGCTGCAGCATCACCCCACTCCTGACCCTAACACCTGCTCCTGCCTTTCCTTATGTTGCTGCCCATTAACTGTCCAGTCTCAGCCCAGACATCCCCTCCTCTCAGGAGCCCTCCCTGATTCCCTTAGGCTTCATCATATTTCATTTCTGTCTTTGCCTGTCTGCCTCCTCCACCAGACTGTGAGCTCCTGGGGACCAGGACTGTGTCTTAGTCACAGTGATAGTTCCATAGCATAGCACAGAGTTCCACACCAAGCACAAGAGGCAGTTTATCTCAGTGGGTACAGCCTAGCCGCTGGAGCCAGGCTTCTTGGTTCCCATCTTAGCTCTTCAATTAACTAGCTGTTTGATCCTGGAAAGGTTACATGACCTGTCTGTTCCTTAGCATTTCTGTCTATAAAATGGAGGTGGTGATAATATCTATGTTAGAGGGTTGCTATGAGGAACTGTGAGTTAATGCATAGTTACAATGTTTAGAACTGTTCGGTGCATCGCTAATCCAATTTGTTGCATTAGCATATACACCTTCTGTTTCTAACATGCTTTGGTTCCTGAGGTCAGCCATCATTTGGATCACTGTCATCTTGAAAAGTGTTTCTGACTTCCTCCAGATGGGTGCTTTGTGCCAACCACACGGAGCCTGTGAAGGGTTTCCTTGGCCGGTTCCTGAGGAGGAAGCTCATGGAAACAGAGATCAGTGGGCGGGTGCGCAATATGGAGCTGGTAAAAATCATCGACTGGATTCCCAAGGTCTGGCATCACCTCAACCGCTTCCTGGAGGCTCACAGTTCCTCGGACGTCACCATCGGTGGGTGGGAGACTGGGTTGAGGGGGTGGGCTGGCATCCTCAGGTACCCATCCTCTGGGCCCTGACCAGGACAGCACTTTGCAGGCACAGTCAGCAGAAGCTGGACTGTCCATAAAGATAGAAAGGGGGCAGAGGGACAGTCACAGACCAGGCAGACCCCAGATTGCTAGTGGTCTGCAGAAGAGAGATGTGTCCATCCTAGCCCGATGTAGAAACTGCTAGCTCACTAAAGAGCTCCCACCTCAAGGTTCCCCCAGGCTGAAGCTACCATCAGGATTGGCTTTGCTTGAAAAATGAAGTTTTACCAGCATTTCTGAAAGCTGGACATTTAGAACAGAGAAAAAAAGATCACTAACCATCCCACCATCTTGACATAATTTTCATTATTCGAACTAAGATTTCTGTCCTTGTTCATATATATATATATATATATACACACACACTTTATGTAGTGGCAATCATAGCATACATATAACATGTTCCTCTTGGCAGGTGGCTCCTGCCTGTTATCTCAGTACTTTGTGAGGCCAAGGCAGATGGATCATCTCAGGTTAAGACTTCGAGACCAGCCTGGCTGACATGGTGAAACCGCGTCTCTACTCTAAAAATACAAAAAATTAGCTGGGTGTGGTGGCATGCACCTGTAATCCCAGCTACTCAAGAGGCTGAGGCAGGAGAATCGCGTGAACCCAGGAGGTGGAAGCTGCAGTGAGCCGAGATTGCGCCGTTGCATTCCAGCCTGGGGAACAGAGCTAGACTCCAAAAAAAAAAAAAAAAAAAAATCCTTTTTCATTTAGCACTATCTCATGAGCATTCTCTGTTGCTACTCAGTTGTTGTTTTGTTTTTTGTTTTTGTTTTTTGAGACCGAGCTTTGCTCTTGTTGTTCAGGCTGGAGTGCAATGGCGTGATCTTGGCTCACAGCAACCTCCGCCTCCCAGGTTCAAGCAATTCTCCTGCCTCAGCCTCCCGAGTAGCTGGGATTACAGGTGCCTGCCACCACACCTGGCTAATTTTTTTGTATTTTTTAGTAGAGAAGGAGTTTCTTCATGTTGGCTAGGCTGATCTCGAACTTCTGACCTCAGGTGATCCACCAGCCTCAGCCTCCCAAAGTGCTGGGATTACAGGCATGAGCCACCATGCCCAGCCAATTACTCAGTTTTAAAAATTATTTTTAAAGGCTACAAAATGATCAAATGCAGATGTACCCTCATTTGCTTAACTGTGTCTGTTCTTTTGGACTTGTAGTCATGGGCTTCCATTTTTAAAAATCAAGATTAGTAATGCCACAGTGAGCATCTTCCCCATCAAGCCTTTCCTGGAGGAGGGAGACCCCCAGGTGGAATCAGGGGTCAGAGTGTCCTTCTCTGTGCCCACCATCCAGGGCTAGTGTGTCTGTGTACAGGCCTCAGCCCTGCTCTCAGAACGTCCAGGGTCCCTCCTGTGAAGGGTGCTCGGACCATGGCTTCACCCGATGCCCCGTCACCCACGCCCATTTGAGTGCTAATGTATTTTCACTGTGGTCTCCAGGCCCCCGGCTCTTCCTGTCATGCCCCATCGATGTGGACGGCTCGAGAGTGTGGTTCACCGACTTGTGGAACTACTCCATTATCCCCTATCTCCTGGAAGCTGTCAGAGAAGGACTCCAGGTGAGAAGACACCCCTGCTGGCTTCCTCGAAGCTGAGGGGACTGTTCTGGTGACCAGATGAGTTGTCTTTATCTCCTCCTCCAGGAATCTGACTGACATGGGGTGACAACCCCTCGCCTGGGAAGTCATCAGTCTAGCACAGTGTAAGGACACCTGGCTGCAAGTCCTGGCTCTGCCACCCATTAGCGCTGTGACCCCAGGCCAGCTGGTTAGCCTGTCTGTGCCTCAGAGCCCTCATTGATATTCTGCCACCAAGAGTTTGTTGCAAGGATGAAACAAAAGTGCTCAGCATCGTGAGTGCATGAGAAGTAGAACCATATACATGTGTAGTACTGCACAGTTTGCAAAATATTCTCCTATCTGCCTTTTGGGTTAAGCCTTGGATTAGTCGTGGAACTTGGACAGAAATTTGGTTTTTTACTCCCTTTTTAAGAGAAAAAAATGAGGCTCAAAGAGAATAAATGATGTGCTTAAGGTTACAAAAGGGAAACTTGAAAGGTCTGTGATTTGAATCCATGCCTTCTGGGTCAAATTCCAGGTTCTTAGCCCTGAGGCTGGTGGCACTCTTTCCCTGACATCAGCACCCCTACCCTCTTAGGTAACTTTGGGGCCCGTAAGGCTGCCAGTTCCTCCTGCCTGGCAGCAGTTGGAAAGCACAAATTCTTTTTTTTTTTAGACAGAGCCTTGTTCTGTCACCCAGACTGGAGTACAGTGGCACAATCTCAGCTCACTGCAACCTCCACCTCCTGGGTTCAAGCAGTTCTCATACTTCAGCCTCCCAAGTAGCTGGGATTACAGGCATGTGCTACCAGCCCGGAAAGCACAAATTCTTACTTCTCACTTAACCCAGGGTTTAAATGGAAGCTTACCATTAATTTGGAACTTCGGATAGTTTTATTGTTGAGCCTGGAGGCAGCTCAAGGCTGCCTAAGAAGTTCTGTAGGCTTTTAATACTCGCAGTGCATAATTAGCAGACATCACGTGTGGCTGAATAATCCAGAAACCAGTTTGGTAGCCAGGTTTCCAAGAGCTTCTTTGTTTCCTTGGTACTGGACAATGGGAGACACAAGATGCTATTGTAGGCCTGTGGAGGGCGCAGGGACCGGTGTGCACCCACAGGCACGTGTGTGACAAATGCAAGTTAATGGCTGCAGTCAGTGTTTGTCATTTCTCTATATTGGGCTGAACTGAGAAATATTCAACTATTTTCTGTCTATGATTAATAGCAGCAATGATGGTTTTCAGAGGCTTTCAGGACAAAGGGAGCTTGAAAAGGAAAATATTTTGCCTCTTGTGATGCATTTCATTAAACTGGAGCATACGCGTTGCAAATTCAAGTCAACATATTTAATACAAGTGTATTGTGAAAGCAGGAAAAAAGCAAGAAATTAGGCAACCTTTGGCCAGCCCCAAATCATTAGTTAACAGTGCTCTGTCAACTGTTGCTTTCATACAAGAAGGTATGAATGACTTTAGATCTTTGCAGTGGAATCTCCCTAGGTAGGTAAAGTCACTGGCCTGGATTAAATTGACCACAATTTAGTCCTGAATCAAATGGTTTTGTTAGTACCACAGACCCAAACAACCATCCAGTCATTCCTACTTTGGGGCCAGTAGAAGCGTCTCCTACCTGCTGGATTCTTGCAGTCTGTCTCATTTCAGAGGCCTCTCTCCTCTGTTCTCATTGGTGGCTTCCAGGGAGTGTGATACGCCCAGCACCTCTGGGAAACCCAAGCTGCTTAAGAAAAGCAAAGAGAATTGCAGGCGGATGAGGTGGACTGTTTGCCCCTAATTCCACCTCACTTTCTCCCATGTGCTTCATCTTTGCTCTAAATATTGTCTTCTGGTATAGGAAGGGGAGTGAACCTCAGAGTCACTGGGAAGAACTCATGGGCTCTGCTGAATAAAGGCCTCCTCTGCCCTGGGAGGCATTAACCCGGAAGTAGGGAGCCTGTCTGTGCTCCAGCCTTGAGCTGCACTTGAGCAAGCTCCTCGTTGGTTACCAGTGGATGGCGGTGCCAAGGCTCTGCCCCTTTGGACCAGAACCTAAAAGAAGGCTTTCTGGGCATGGCTGGAAAGGAACTCCCCTTCCCACCTAGGAGAGGTTGCTGATGGAGCTGATCATAGAGGAACATTAGGTGCCTTCCCAACATGAGAAAGTGAGGTCCCAGCAATCTGGGGCAGGAAGCAGAGACATGCTCCAATCTCAAGACTCACCAGTTCAGTGTGAGGCAGGAAAAGTCATCACTGCTTTGTGCTTTGAGGTCATTTGAAGGTTAGTCTTTCAAGAGTACAGAGCTGCAAAGGGAGGCGGCCAGAGTTTGCATCCCACTAAGTGGCTCAAAAGTGAGCCACTATGCCCCAAACCTGTGACCTCGCCATCCTGATGAACCCAGGAGACCGTGTAGACTCTGCGGATTCCTGGGGAAGCTTGCTGTGTTCTTCATGCCTCTGGTTTTGAAGGAACGTTTGGTGATGTTTTTTGAGGGCCTGCTACTTGCCAGGCACTATTAGGGGCCTGACGTGCATGATCTCATTTAGTTCTGACAGCCCGGTGAGTCTCTTACAGATGAGGAAACTGAGGCTCACGGACGTTCTTGCCCGTTACCAAGTCCCCTCAGCAGGGTATGATGGAGTGAGCGTTGGTGCCCAGGACTGGCTGACCCCTGGCTACTTCTATTATTTTCAGCTATCCTGAGGACCCCCGTCACTCCACTGAAAAGCCTCAGGTGGCTTGGGGAACCAAATACTGAATTTTATAGAGTGGAGTTCCCCTTATTATTTCATTTGACAAAAGGATTCCTTTATTTTTAAAAAATTAAAAGTCCATACTCTCCTTTGTGTTACTTTGAGTACACGCCTACTCTAGGGTCACCTGCCCCTCACCTAACCCAGGTAAGTGGCCATGAAGTGAGCATGTTGCAGTTCAGAGTGAGTAATCCCTTGGCCCAGGTTCTAGTCTGAGAAGAGGTGGAGTCCCTCGAATGGGTTCTGACAGGGCTGCCGCGCACCAGGAGCTGGGATGCAGGGCTGCCTGCCCATGGTAGTATGGATTTGGTGGGAACATAAGGAGACCCGCTGTCTTCAGGGGATGAGGATGGCTTCCAGGCAGCCCCTCCCACAGGTACACCCGTGCCAGGAGGAGACATGATATCGCCCTCTAGTGAGCATAAGGTAGCACTGCAAGGGTGTGTATGTGCAGATGCACTTGTGGAACTCCTTGGAGGAGCTTCCTGAATGTGCAGCTGATGCATTCTTCTGTGATGTGCACACGCTCCCAGGAGCCCCCTGCATCCCACAGTCAGAGGGCTCACAGTGGCCCAGGTTTTAGTTTTCAGTGTCTCAGCTCCCTGTTGTCCTGCTCCCATTTTTCCTGACCCAGTAGGGATGCCAGGTTTCTTCCCTTGCCTTAGGGAAAGTGAATGTCCTCCCTTCTGTGTCTGTCTGTCCAACTGTCTCTGCTGCTACCCTCAGGGCCTGCAGTGGAGCTGAGGAGCTTTATGATGTTTCCATTGCTTGCCATGGTTCTTACCCAGCCATTCATCACCCAGACTTGAACATGTCCAGTGACAAGTGAGGAGGCTTGTAAAAATATTTTCTGTTCTTGCAGATGATGTTAGCGTGTACCTAATGTGCATTTGTCTTATGACTCAGTCCTCAGCCCTGCTTCCCTTTGGAGCTGTCATTGGAAACACTTGCCAAAGTGTCTAAAGTCTACAGGGTAACTCAAAAGACCTCTCTGTGCCTAGGGCAGGTCTGGTTCCTGCAGGGAACAGGAACAGTGCAGGGTGAGTGCGGGGCCATTTATCAGATTATCCAGCCTCCTCTGAAACCCCAGACAGGTCTCCTGTCTCTTGGCCTTGGGTTCTCCATCTATAAATTGACAAGTTTGGACTAGAAGAGTGTTTTTTTTTCAGGCTGGTTTTTATGAAGCCCCCAATCTACTCAGTTGAGGACCAGAGATGAAGAGCAAATGTTTGAAAACCACAGTGCTAGGTAATCTCTGAGGACAGGTTCAGCTCCAGGAGTTCTAGCCTCTGTGATTCTGCAGCCCCGAGCATGTCCTCATCCAGGCTGTAGGGTGGAGACAGAAGCAGTAGCCGTCATAGAAGCAGTAGCTGTGAGGGTTTGGTTCAGCCTCATGTGAGGTCTGGCTTGGGAAATGCAGCCCAGTTTCCACAGGGAAAGACCTCAGAGGGAGAAACTTCTCAAAACTGCACAAATGGTTCTAGTCTGGAGCAGCCTTCTTCTGCTCCAAATATCCCACTTTTGTGTTCTCTTCTGCCCTGAGACACATGCCCACGTACACACAAATGCATGCCCCTCACACGATTCCTTCCTGCTCACGCAATAATTGCCTTTCAAATGCCAGAGTGAGTTCCTAGGCCTGAGACTCACTTCTGCTAAGGAAGACTTAGCAACAGACTGGGCCAGAACATGGGACGGGAGGAGCGCTGGTGTCTGGGAAGGCAATGAGTCATAGGAGGCCGCGTGACTTAAGCAGAGGGGGTGATATCCACAAATGCAGAGAGATGGGCCCGTCTGAGAAGCGGCTGGATGGCCAGCTTCCCTGACAGAAGTCATACCTAGAGGTCCCAGTTGGCACAGACGGTCACGGGAGCATGGGCACCGCTAGCGGGGACAATGAGCCAGCAGGCTGGCACACTGATATCTGGCCAACAGCCTGCTCTGCGTCTCCCTGCTCTGGGTCTGGCTGAGTCACGTGGCTCTGACTGATAGAGTTGTTCCAGGTGGTGTCAGTCAGGAGGGGTGGAGAGGAAAAAGGCCTGGCAAAGGAAGTTGAAGTTCTAGGTTCAAATCGGGCCCTGCCCGACAACCTTTCTCAGCGGGCTCTGCTCTTTGGGCCTTGATTGGCCCATCTGGTCAAATGAGGGGGTGGGGCTAGGTGGCCCCAGCTCCTTCCCCTTGGAAAGAAGTGGTTTTGTTGGTTCAGAGCTCAGCTTTGCACTGTTGTCAGCACCTTGCTCTCCGTACCCTCTCCACCGCAGGATTCCCGGGAGGGCAGGGAGAGCAGACAGACAGCCAGCCATGGCCCCCCTAGAGACACACTACAGCCGTGGTGGCCCACAGGACTCTTTAGTTTCTGTGCCTCAAGGCCCCCTGCAGAGTCCTCTTTGCAGAACTACAGGCGACACTGCCCTGGCTGTGAGCGTGTCCTGCCACATGGACCAAGTGGGCCAAACTGGTGGGCCGTGGAGTTGAACACACTTAGTTTCCAATTCTGGCTTCTCTCCTCCCTGGGCCTGTTTCCTCGGGCAGTAGTACTTCCTCTTGGAGTTGCCCGGTGGTTAAGCAAGGTATTTGTAAAGCATTTCTCACAGTACCTGGCACACAGTCAGCTGCAAGATGTGGTGGTGTTAAAGGAGAAAGATACAAAGCCTATACCTAGCTGCGTAATATGCAGAGCCTCACATTGGGAAGGGGTCCAGTCTAGGTTTCTGTTCTTTAAGGAATGTATGTATTTCTTCAAATTGCTAGTAATGATCACTAAAATGATTTCGCCATTAGATAATTGAGGCTTAACAAAAGGAGCTTGGAGGCATGGTGTTGATCTTACTATAAAATTAAGTGACAATATAGTTTACTGTTTTAAGAGCCAGTTAGCTATTATGGAATTTTGAGAAACATGACAAGGGAGAAGTCCTGATAATTTCACTGCTTATGTGCTGCGTCTTTTAGCAATTTGCTGTTTTGAAAAGGAGCAGTGCTTCTATATAGGGGCTGTGAGAGTCAGACCCATTTCAAGAAATGGGGTTTTATTGAGCCAGGACCAGCCCAGCACAGTGGCTCACACCTATAATCCCAGACTTTTGGAAGACCAAGGCATGAGGATTGTTTGAGCCCAGAAGTTTGAGACCAGTCTGGGCAACAGAGAGAGATCCCATCTCTTGAAAAAAAAAAAAAAAAAGTTTTAAAAATTAGCCAGAGATGGTGGCACACAAGCAGTCTCAACTACTTGGGAGGCTGAGGCAGGAGGATCACTTGAGCCTGGGAGATTGAGGCCACAGGGAGAGTGATCATGCCACTGTACTCCAGCCTGAGCAACATTGCACAAGCTTGTCTCAATACAAAATAAAAATAAATATTGAGCCAGGGCCATTGTGACCTCTGCCTGCAGTGTTGATGCCCAGCACCCAAGGTATGTAAGCGGTATTCTTTGGGTAGATGCACCCAGTGGAGTACTAGAGCTGGCTCTTAAAAGCTGGTAGCACCTCTTTCCAACTCCACATCCAGTGACATCATGTCAGTGATTTGAAATCAGTCCTGGTGGGATTGTACCATGGAAGTCAGCAAATGCTTCAAATCAGGTCATTGTTTCTCCCCCAGAGCCAGTTTTCCAAATTGGATTACCAAGGCTCAGAGTTTAGGGTCACACGGTGAGTCAGTGGCAGAGCTGAAACGTGAACCCAGATCGCCCTGACTCCAAAGCCTGTGCTCTAGACCACTGGGTCATGCTGCCTTCAGCCTTAGCACCTCGAGCCATCTGCATCTTGGATGACTTCCTGAGGATGGAATTCTAGAAGTGGAATTACTCCATCAGGGAAGGCATGATGCTGGGTTTGGGGAGTTTTTTCAGAAAGCTGCAAAGCTGGGGCTCCAAGAGAGATCTCGGCCACTTCCAGACTGTTCCTTCTTTGCCTGTTTTCAGCTCTATGGAAGGCGTGCCCCCTGGGAGGATCCTGCCAAGTGGGTGATGGACACATATCCATGGGCAGCCAGCCCACAACAACATGAGTGGCCTCCCCTGCTGCAGTTACGGCCTGAGGATGTCGGCTTCGATGGCTACTCCATGCCTCGGGAGGGATCGACAAGCAAGCAGGTGCCCCCCAGTGATGCTGAAGGTGATCCGCTGGTGAGTCCTCAGCTGCCAGAACAGTTCAGCATTCGTTGAGCACTTACTGTGTGTTGGGTATGATGCAGGGCCTCTGGAAATACAAAGGTGACTAAACCCAGCCTTGCTTTGGAAGGCTGGACTCAAATGACTGGGCCATTTGGAAAATGACCCCAAGATTAGGGCCATTTTTGCCAATATTTTCTTCCATGATTTGTGTTTATCCCTAAAGACTTTTCCTCTAAAATTTTTTCTGGTTCTAGATAAAAGGTTAAGAATTGATTTTTCCCCTTAAATGTTCTTATACCTACTGTCTCTGTACAACTCTTTGCCCTCTGATTTGGGATGCCACCTCTATTACCTACTATCCTATTACTTTGATCTCTCCTCCCAATAACAGAGCAGAGGAAGAGATTGCTGAGGACCAGAAGCCCAAGGCAAATGATCAGGAGAGTAGACAGGGAGAGGTCTGAGGGCAGGAGGGACTCACAGTGGGGAGGGGGCCTGAATATGAGTCCCATGGTCATTGCGATAAGCTCAGTCTTTAACACTGTTTAAGCTTCTTATTTATTTGGCTGTTGCTAAAACAATAAAGGCCCTTTAGGAAGCACCCAGGCTGGAGTGGCTCACACCTGTAGTCCAAGCACTTTGGGAGGCCGAGGCAGGCAGATCACGAGGTCGGGAGATCAAGACCATCCTGGCTAACACAGTGAAACCCTGTCTCTACTAAAAATACAAAAAAATTAGCCAGGCATGGTGGCGTGCACCTGTAGTCCCAGCTACTTGGGAGGCTGAGGCAGGAGAATGGCGTGAATCTGGGAGGTGAGCTTGCAGTGAGCCGAGATTGTGCCACTGTACTCCAGCCTGGGCGACAGAGCGAGACACTGTCTCAACAACAGCAACAACAACAACAACGAAGCACCGGGCTGGGTGCAGTGACTCATGCCTGTAGTCCCAGTGCTTTTGATGGCTGAGTTGGGTGGATTGCTTGAGCTCATGAGCTCGAAAACAGCCTGGGCAACGTAACAAAACCTCTTCTCTACAAAAAATACAAAAATTAACCGGGCATGGTGGCACACGCCTATAGTCCCAGCTACTCAGGAGACTGAGGTGGGAGGAGGGCTTGAGCCCGGGAGGCAGAGTTTGCAGTGAGCCAAGATTGTGCCACTGCACTCCAACCTGGTTGATAGAACCAGACCTTGTCTCAGACAAACAAACAAACAAACAAAAGAAACACCTGGGCCAATCACAGTAGCATTTCTAATTAATTGTAGTACTCTACCAATATAAGACCCATGCAAAGTCATACTGCTAAATTAGACCTAACAAGTCAAAAGCCCAATAAAATACAGAGGAAGCAAATATACCAAAACCTCCCATGGTTAAAGGACAATTATCATGCCTTAAATTTAGGCCCAAGCTTTCTTGGCAGGCATAGCTAAAAGAAAACATAACAGAGAATATTATTTGCATTACCTAAAAGAAAATATAAGAGATGTAGCAGGATTAAAAGACAACTGATTTACTGTTCTATTCCTAGCAGCTAATTAAGTCCCTAGATGATGATAATAATAATAATAATAGGCAATTCAGGTTGTCTGCCATCCTGCTGTTTGGTGGGATGTAGCTGTGGTTCTGTTGAAGATTTTAGTGGGAACTGTATTTTTTAAGGATTTATTATTTGTATTGCCATGTACAACCTAGTTTGCAATATTTATAACAGTAGTCTTACAAAGGAAAGAGGCATACTTTAAACAGCCATTTGCAATGTTAACCATTGCCGAAAGCCAAGGTCACGGAGGTATTTTTGCGGAAGCAAACTCATGAGGTCTTAACTTACATAGAAAATATAATTTAGTATATCTAGAGGAAAGAATTGCCAGCCCATCCCTAAACAATCTTTTCTGAGCCAGTAACATTTGTATCACTGGTTGGACATAGAAGGTGTGTAGGTAAGACTCAGGATTCTTGGAAGAATTCTCCTTCCAACCCCAGGCCCCCAGAAGTGAGCTGTACCAGTCCAGTCACTTCTATTATCAAGTTAGATATTTGATATTTGTCCCAGTTCTCTTTCTGCCCAGGGCCATGTGTCTCTATTATCATAGCTCTCTTATGTGTTAATCCTTCTCACTCACGAGACTGAGACCTTCATGAGAACAGGATTTATTTGTTTTTGTTCCAGAACCATATACTGTGGACATATTGGGAGTGTTTAATGAGTGAATAAGTAATCCCAGTTGCCAAGGATTGTCCATTATACTTCAGCTCTGCCTCTTCCCTGGTTATGGCTGTGCAGATGGACACCAGGTGATGGTGCTTCTGCAGCCTGGCACATCTAGGTAGACTCTGCAAAGCATCCCGAGGGGCAGCTGGATTGTACACCCAGCTGCACCGCATCTTGGCCTTAGCTCAGGCCCCATATTCCTGACTTACTTGCTATATAAAATATACAATACATACACACAATTTACAGTTATAAATAAAAGTAGCCTTTATTCCCTCTCCCCACTCCCAAACAAGTGACCCGTAAAACGTAAACAAGGGCAGATTCAAGAACACTGTCGCTAAACTCTTTTCTTTAAGTTACATGGTGATGACAACAGATGACATTTATTAAGCACTTACTATATGCCAGGCCATCCCCTCTTCTAAGGGTTTAATACACATTATATCATTTTATTGCCTACTTCAACCCTATGAGAAGTGTTGCCATTCTCCCCATTCCATAGATGACGAACTGGTGGCTCAGATACCTTAGGTAACTTGCCCAGAGATTCCTGAACCACAAGCAAAGGCTCTTTGCACTCGGATGCTTTGCTTGTAACTGGCACTTCCCCTCACCTCCCTGCCAAGGCTTCCACAGGAGCTGGAGCACAGTTGGCTCCAGTCTGACCTGGCCAGAGCAAGGAAAAGAGACGGGTTTGATGCCTGTCGAAGCGGGAGGGGGTCCGTGTGCTTCAGATGTTGGTGACGCTGACGCCAAGTTCCAGGAGCCAGGACACTCAGCCACACCTTCATCCAGGCCAAGGGCTATGCCTGAAAGGTGTGCCCCTCCTAAATAAAAAATAAATATAATATGTATAGAGAGCATCATTTTGTTTTTCAGTGCTCTACATATATTAACTCAATCCACTCCATAACGTTATAGGGCAGGTACTATTATTATTCACATTTGACCAGTAAAGAAACAAGTATGAAGAGGTTAAGTAACGTGTTCAAAGTCATGCAGCTAGTAATTGGTGAAGTTGGGATTTGAACCCTGGAAGCCTGGCCCAAAGTCCATGTTCTTGTCCACCGCCTCCACTGTGGGCTGTTAACCCAGGTGAGTCTGGAGGAGGTGGCATGACCTTCTAGGGGTCCAGGGTGGGCAGCCAACTAGACAGAAAGCAGCTCATGCTTCCCCACTCTTCCCCTAGATGAACATGCTGATGAGGCTGCAGGAGGCAGCCAACTACTCCAGCCCCCAGAGCTATGACAGCGACTCCAACAGTAACAGCCATCACGATGACATCTTGGACTCCTCTTTGGAGTCCACTCTGTGACAGGGGCCCGGAGCCCAGCGCCCTCCTCTTCTCCTCGCCCCGTTCCACCTGCATCCCCAACATCATCCTGAAGTTGACTTCCTGAGCCAGCCCCCAGCCGCAGCCCTAAAGCTGCGGGAACACCTAGACCCCTCATCCTTCAGCCTCGACCTGGGTGCAGGCATCCTGGGCCAGCTGCCTGCGGAC
Source organism: Papio anubis (assembly GCF_008728515.1). Classification (NCBI taxonomy): domain Eukaryota; kingdom Metazoa; phylum Chordata; class Mammalia; order Primates; family Cercopithecidae; genus Papio; species Papio anubis. Next base: position 79,434,367 of record NC_044987.1, read on the forward strand.
CGCTTCCTTCCACAGCGAGAACTGCACTACCTTCGGTTGTACTTTAATTATTGTTTTGCCTTGTTGCTGTGACCTCCCTAAGACACTGAAGATACTTCTCGGGAAAGGATCATCGCCGTTGAAATGAGAGACAAAAAAAAAAAAAAAAAAAAATAGAACCCACATGAAGCTCTGAAACCAAACAGCATCCTGACATAAGCTTCCCAGAGACAGAAGAGACTGGAGCAAAGTTGGAAACACAGAGAAGCACGGCTTCCCCTCAGCACAGACCCTCCAGACTGGGTTTCAGAGCCACACCACCCACCCTCCCCCACAGCCGGCCACAGGGAGAACTGGTGCTAACCAGGGTGCTTGCTTTGGTCACGTTCAACGCACTACAGAGCTACGACACAGGGAAACCTTAGGAGAAAATAAACCATGCTTTCATGTTTTTTAAATGGTGCTTTCCTTACTCGAGAGGTATTTTGCCTGTTCCAATCCAACCACCCCATTCAGGTCCATCAGCCTCTGATTAATCCGTGAGAGAGTGAAGGAGTGAGAGTGTGAGCGAGTGGATGTGGCTGTCAGTGCAGAACGGCATGCGTCTGTTTCCTTCTGATATATGAATGAATCAGGTGGTGTTTTTTTTTTGTTTTTTTGTTTTTTTCTGCAAACACTGTGTATAGTGAGACTTGTTCTACTTTGGAGAACAGATTATCTTTTGAAAATGAGGTTGAGTTTCTTCCTTTCTGATGCATTGATTTTTGAAGATTTTTTTCCCCCTTCCCCTCTTCGTCAGAATCAATCCTTTGGTGAAAGTAAGAACCGCAGGAGTTGAGTTTCGGTTTGGTCCTGCTCAGTTTTGGTTTTTAGTTGTCCATCCTCACAGTCCTACACACTCGCCTCCTCCTGCTAGGGCTGGGGGCATCTGTGTCCTTTAAAATGGATGAGGACCCAGTCCTCGACATGTGGGTGAGCCATGGACCTTGCCTTCCCTTCTCATCCTTGAGGGTTTAGAACACACATCAACACCTCCAGCGCCCCCGCCCTAGCTTCCGGTGGAGTGATGAGGTCACCCCGCAAAAGACTTGCACTTTCCTCAGAACCAACATGACGCAGCTCAACAAGGGTGAGGGTCACCCCCTCCCAGAAGCCCCGTCTGGACGAGCCTTGCCTGACCTCTTCGGTGCTGACCTTCCCAAAGTGATGCCTTACTGGTTTTGTACTAACTGTGTTCATTTTACATAAGTGTCGTGCCTGCCCGGGGTTTGTTTTTTTGTCATTGTTTCCCCCATTGAAACAAACAGGGCTAAAGAGTCATCTGTTCATTAGGAGAACTCAAGTTGCTGTGACTTTTCTCATCCGAAAGACTCATTCGTGTGGATGCGTGACCATGGGAAAAAGAAAAAAAAAAAAGATCCATTTTTTAGGTTCTTATCAGTCTCCAGCTGACAACCCAACTGGACAGGGATCTGTCTGGTACAGGAGAAGGCAAAAGCTTCTACAATCTACATGACCTTGCTGATACTTGCTCTAATAGAAACCCAGTCTGCTGTGTCTTCGACATACTGGTATTTTCGTTACAAAGTATGATACATTTTTGAGTTGTTTGTTTCTGTTTTATAAAGAGAATCTTTATTGGACACCAGTGAAGGTGTCTCTGTTTTAATGATCAGGGTTTTTATTCCATCTTTTGCATTTCTATTTCTGAAGATTTGTCTCTTGGCATCTTTTTTTAGTTTCTTACCGTAAGAGTTTGACCCGAAACTGCTCACTTCATATTGGATGACACCATGTTCTTCCTCTTTAAAAAGAAAAGGGGAATGTGTCCCACTAGTGAAAGGAAAACTTTTCAACACTGTCCCTGCTTTAATCTCAGCAAACTCAGACTATTCTGCTTAGCCTTCATTAGTCATCTGGGAATGAGTGTGTCTTGTTCTGTTTTTGTTTTTAATAAAACTTTCAAACCATATATTTAGCCTGTGACCAGGGGGGCCGAACCTTAAGATTTCTGGTAAACCTGAAGGGTGGCCCTCCTTAGACAATTTATCTCCCAGCAATGACCCTACACTCGCATACTGTGAATTTGGGAGGAGGTAAAGTTGACTTCTCCTTGTGGGCAGTTTTCCAATCACCTTGTGAGTAGACACCTGCCAATATTGTTTAAAACCTTTTTTTAATATGACATCCTCTCTTGTCATTCTCTTCTCCCCTCTCCCACAGACTTCCCTCCCACTGGGTCCAGGTTCAGAACCAAGACTTCTGTACCTGGTGCTGCCTGATTGGTAAACATTGACTTCAAGTAGCATAGCCCTTGTGTGACTCACAACTCAGTGTCCTTCCTAAAGTTTCGGGAAGCAGGGTTGTCTAATATGCACATTTCTTACTTTGGTCATATTTTTACTTTAGTGCCACTCACCTTTGACAAAGTGACTTTGTACTCATTTAGGGCTCTATTGGAAATGCTTCCATTTTGCCTTTTCTACAGTTAGGGCAATTTTGAAATGTATAAATTCTATGCAACATTTATGTTGAGTTACCAATGGAAGCCAAAAGTTCTCTTCCCAAACTGCCAAGAATGATACAGGCCATAAGTGAAATGGGAATACCTTTTAAGTTTCATTAGGGGTGGGGTGGGAGTGGGACAGGAACAAGACTTGCCTAGATCTTTGTTGTATCTTGGGGACGTTTACTTTGTTGTTTGATGCTTAAACTTCAAAATTCTCTGTATTCAAATTTGATTGTGGCGAATCTACTTCAAAAAGGAAAAATAATCCAACTTTGTGGATATTAAATGGAAGGTTTACTGTTTTGATCTAGTTGTTTCCAGTGGAGCAGTTTATGAAATATGTTCTATAAGATGTACATTTTTTCATTGTAACATAGAAATTGTAAATAATTGATTAAAGTGCTGCATTTTGATGAATTTTTTCTAGCCATTTTTAAAGAGAAAACTAGGAATTGAGTATTTTGTGTACGGTATGTTTCCATCCTCCCTCCCCTTCCTCCTCCTCTCCTCTCTCTCTCCTCACCTATTTAATTTTCATTTGTCATGAGGTTTTTGGATTTGCCAATGATCTGCTGGACATCATGCCCCATGTCATAGAGAAGAAAGCTGATGATTGTACCAGTCTTAAATTATTCATGATTCAATAAAATTGATGCTTATTTATTCAGATTAGTGGTTTGGCTTGTCTGTGCTAGAGCAAGTCCTCATAAGAGTTTAATTTCATGCGAAGAGCAAGCCAGTCTTATCTGGATGCAGCAAATGCAGGGAAAACCCAAAACCTTTGCAAACCTGTCTTGGCTAATATGCCATCCATATCCCGACTCTTCTCAGTTTCTCAGGTCTTTTGCCACTCCTGTGGAACTTGTTAGAACTGTAGAATTTCAGATCCTCTCAGACTTTATGAATCACCAGGGATCTGGTGGATCCTCAATTTCTAACAAACTCCTAGGCAATACCAGTGCTCTAGTGCCTGGACCACACATTGAGTGGCAAGCAACATCAGTGTCCAGCCAGCCCCCTAAGTCGACCCCTTGGCATGAAAAGGATTTTTTTTAATGTATTGAGTGCCTACTAATTTCCAAATGCTTTCCCAAATAATATAATGCAAAATGATGCCAGAGAGGTATTCTTACTCCCATTTTACAAGTAAAAAAACGGAAAATGATGTGCCAAGGAACCTATAGCCAAGAAGTGAGTTGGAGTTTCAGCCCCATCTTCTGACAGTCCTGCCTTGCTGGGCTGCCTTCTAATCTTGGGGGCCTCCTGCCACATCGCAGCTCACATCCATAACAGACATAGGCAGTGGGAGATGACCTTACATCTCAGCATTCACTTTAAATAGCAACAACAAAAAAGGCGCGGTTTGGAGTCCTGTGGGTTCGCAGTGAAATTGATCCCACATGGTTGGCTCAACTGCTCACGACATGAAGTGTCTCACTCTTAACATACAACAGTGGCCCAACCAGGGAGGAGGTAAAGAATCCAGATATTTAGCATAGGCAGTTTTAATCCCTGTCAAAAAAATAATACAGGAGGGGTAGTACAATGTTTTGACAACTAGATGTCCTGAATTCCAAAATTCCACATCAAACTTTCTATCCCATTGCTCCATGATATATTCTGAGGTTACCTAGGAAGTATGACCAGCATACATAAAGGGCATGGTGGACAGATGGCTTTTTAAAGAGAAGGGAAGAGCCAGGTGTGGTGGCGCACGCCTGTATTCCCAACACTGTGGGAGGCCAAGGCAGGTGGATTACCTGAGCCCAGGAGTTTGAGACCAGCCTGGGCAACATGACGAAACCCCGTCTCTACAAAAAATACTAAAAATTAGCCGGCATGGTGGCACGTACCTGTAGTCCCAGCTACTCAGGAGGCCGAGGCACGAGAATCACTTGAACCAAGGAGGCAGAGGTTGCAGTGAGCCAAGAATCGCGTCACTGTACTCCAGCCTGGGCAACAGAGCGAGACTCTGTCAAAAAAAAAAAAAAAAGGCGGGGGGAAAGACAGGAACTGCATTTACGTACTCACTGGGTACCAGATATACAGAAAATTTCACTCTATCACATATAATTACAGCAACTCTAAGAGGTAGGTGTAATTATCTCTCTTTTACAGGTAAGAATACTGAGGCTGAGTAATGTTAAATTAATACATAGTAGAAATGGAATTCTTGGTATATCTGATTCAAAACCCATGCCTTTTCTGCTATGCTAAGCTACACTCAGCTTAGGTTGGGCTTTGATGGAGGATTACACATCCCTTCTGCATTAGCTCTTTATTGCTTGTGTAACAAATTAACCCCAAATTTGGCAGCTTACAGCAGAACATTTTCTAACAGCTTCTGTGGATCAGGGGTTCAGGTATGTCTTGTTGAGTACTGTCCCTCAGGGTTTCCCACAGAGCTGTAGTCAACGTGTCTGAAATAAAATTTGCAAGGAAAAAAAATATTTAAAAGCAAGAACTACATAAAGCATCATATTTAATGGTAAGATGTTAAATGTTTTTCCTTGCAGATTAAGAAACAGATAAAGATGTCTCTTACCACCACTGAATATTGTGGTAGAGATCCTAGTCAATACAGAGAAACAAGAAAAATAAGTTATGAGGATTGGAAAAGGAAGAAATTCAACAGTCTTTATTCACAGGTAACACTTTGTACTTAGATTATGCAATAGAATTCACTGGTAAGTTATTAGAAATAATAAGGTAACTAAGTTTTCAAAGTCAGTACACAAAAATCAGTTGAACATCTATATGCAGCCAGAAGTTTTAAATTTTTAAGAATGCCAATTTAGGCCGGGCGCAGTGGCTCAGGCCTGTAATCCCAGCACTTTGGGAGGCCAAGATGGGTGGATCATGAGGTCAGGAGATCGAGACCATCCTGGCTAACACGGTGAAACCCCGTGTCTACTAAAAAATAGAAAAAATAAGCCAGGTGTGGTGGTGGGCACCTGTAGTCCCAGCTACTTGGGAGGCTGAGGCCGAAGAATGGCATGAACCTGGGAAACAGAGCTTGCAGTGAGCTGAGATCTCACCACTGCACTCCAGCCTGGGTGACAGAGCGAGACTCCATCTCAAAAAAAAAAAAAACAACAAAACCAATTTAAGAGTGAAAATATCAAATACCTCAGAATAAATGCAATATAAAGTGTGCAAGACTTCTATAAAGAAATCTATTAACCATTGTTGAGAGAAATTAAACCCCAAATAAAAGTAGGAAAATATTACGCTTATGAGTTAGAATACATGTTGTGAACACATCAATCCCTGCAAGATGGACTATAGATTTGATGCAATCTCATCTAAAAGCTCAACAGGGTTTTTATGGAATTGACAAAATGATTCTAAAACTTACATGGAAGTGCAACAGGTGAAGCACAGCCAATGAAGAAGAACAAGAAGAGACAAATTTTTCTACCAAAAATCAAGACTTGTTATAAAGGTCATTAAGACCTTATGGTATTGGTATAAGAATTGACAAATAGTTAAAAAGAACAGGATAGACATCCCTGAAGTAAACCCAACACACACTTGCTTTGCTATATGGAATCACGAATAATGTCTCAGAAGCAAAGAAAATGTGACAAAGAACACATGACAATGGGATCCACTGGTTTTTACTCCAAAGCTGAAGGTTGGACTGACCTCTTAAAGGTTAGTGTAATTAAGGCACCAGCTCAGGAAAGACATTTTGTGTTAGAGCACTGTCATCTAGGAAACAGTATAAATTTTCAACTGTCAGCCATTATTTGTTGTTTGTTGGTTTTTGTTTTTGAGACTGGGTCTTACTCTGTCACCCAGGCTTGAGTGCAGCGGTGTGATTATAGCTCACTGCAGCCTCCACCTCCTGGGCTCAATCGATCCTCCTGCCCCAGCCTCCTGAGTAGCTGGGACCACAGACACCACTAAACCTAGCTATTTTTTTTTTGAGATGGAGTCTCACTCTGTCACCCAGGCTGGAGTGCAGTGATGCAATCTTGGCTCACTGCAACCTCCACCTCCCAGGTTCAAATGATTCTTTTGGCTCAACCTCCCAAGTAGCTGGGATTACAGGTGCATGCCACCATACCCAGCTAAATTTTTGCATTTTTAGTAGAGATGGGGTTTTGCTATGTTGGCCAGGTTGGTCTGGACCTACTGTCCTCAAGTGATCCACCTGCCTTGGCCTCCCAAATTGCTGCGATGACAGGTGTGAGCCACCATGACTGGCCCCAGCTAATTTTTAAAAAATATTTGTGTAGAGATGGGGTCTCACTATGTTGCCCTGGCTGGTGTCAAACTCCTGGCCTCAAGTGATCCTCTAGCCTCAGCCTCCTAAAGTGCTGAGGTTACAGGTGTGAGCCACTGTGCCTGTCGTAATTTATTGTTGAATGCCCAATAGCTGGAATACATGTGTCTGGAGTATTAACAGATGGGTTGTAGCAGACATCAATAATTCCTTAATTTGGTCTGGGCCCAGTGGCTCATACCTGTAATCCCAGCACTTTGGGAGGCCGAGGCGGGCAGATCACGAGGTCAGCAGTTCAAGACCAGCCTGGCCAACATGGTGAAACCCTGTCTCTACTAAAAATACAAAAATTAGCCAGGCATGGTGGCAGTCTTCTATAATCCCAGCTACTCAGGAGGCTGAGGCAGGAGAATCGCTTGAACCCGGGAGGTGGAGTTTGCAGTGAGCCGAGACCGCACCATTGTACTCCAGCCTGGGTGACAGAGTGAGACTCTGTCTCCAAAAAAAAAAAAAAAAAAAAAACCCTTAATTTGTACCCCTTCAGCCTGACATCACCCGAATTTCCAGTGGACAACTCCTGACACGCTCACAGTGGCCCATCTCAAGCACCTGTGTCTCTCAGCTTCTCTACCTGGGACCTTTCTCCAGTGCCGCAGAAGCTTGTCCAGCCCCCGGCCAGAGCAGCCCACAAGAACTAGGGACTTAGTGGCCCAGGGGCAGCCTATGCTCAGCTTTCTCACCCTCCTGTAGGACAAGTGGGAGGCATGGGAGGCACCTTCCACCAGGTGCATTAGAGGATCTCCAATGGGACTGAACCTCACGTTGCCCACAGTCTTAATGAAGGAAACTCGATGGGAATTTCTCCCTTCCTTCTCAGGTTTTGCCTACTCCCTCCCTCAGAGCTGGAATGATGATGAGTTGAGTCAGGCACCGAGGACACAGCCCTGGGAGTCCTCTTTAAATTTTGCACCCACTGGCCTCACTTGCCTCAGGAGAGCCTAGTCCTGGGCCCTACCCTCAGCCGTGCTTCCTGGCACCACAGCACAAATGATCTGCACTCAATTCCTTTCTCAGGATCTGCTAAGACAACTCGGCAATTCCTCTTAGTTATTGTTATGGGTTAAGCTGCGTCCCCCAAAAGGCCAGGTTGAAGTCCTAAACCCCAGCACAGAATGTGGCCTTATTTAGGGCCAGAGTGGTTGCAGGTGTAATTAATTAAGATGGGGTCTCACTAGAGTAGGGTAGGCCTTTCATCTAATCTGACTAGTTTCCTCATAAGAAGACAATGTGAAGATCCAAGAGACAAATGCCATGGGAAAATGGAGGCACAGAAAGGAGTCAGGTAGAAGCAAGGATTCTACCCGAGTCTCAGAGGGAACATAGCCCTGCTGACACCCTGACTTCAGACCTCCGTCATCCAAAACCTCGAGAGAATAAGCTTCCATTGTTTGAAGTCACCTTGGGGGTGGTACTTAGTTATGGTAGCCCTAGGAAACTAGCACAGTCATTTATCCAACAGAAAAGCAGACATATGGGCCAAGAAACATAGACACAAATGTTCATAGCAGCACTATTAATAATTACAAAAACTGGAAAGAACCCACGTGTCTGCTGACAGTAGAAGGACAAATGAAATTATGATCCATCACTATCACCCCACAGTGAAAATGTGTGTGGATGAATGTTGAGTAAATGTTGAGTGAACACCGCCAGATACAAATTGATGCCAAATGTATGATTCCACGCCTATGAAGTTCACAATAGCCTTCAGGAGTGAGTGCAGGCTTAGGTCATAGAAATATAAAGGAAAGCGAGAAGGGAGGGGCAGCAGTTGGGAGGGGTGGAAAGGTGCTTTGGGGTGCTGGCACGTGTCCTTCTTCTTGACTTGGGTGGTGCTATGGTATGAGTGTTTGTATCCCTCCAAAATTCATACAGTGAAACCTAAATCCCAATGTGTTAATATAAGGAAATGGGCCCTTACGGGGTGATGGGGTCATGAGGAATCCACTGTCATCAATGAGATTAGTGCCCTTAAAAAAGAAGCCACAGAGCTAGCTAGTCCCTTCCACCGTGTGAGGACACAGAGCACAGAAGCCATCTATGAACCAGACAGCAATCCCTCACCAGACGCCAGGTCTGCTGGTGCCTTGATTATGGGCTTCCCGGCCTCCGAATCTGGAAGAAAATATTTTCTGTTGTTTAAAAGCCACCCAGTTTATGGTAGTTCTGTTATGGCATCCTTAATAGACCAAGACAGGTGGTGGTGACACAAGTGTTTGCTTTGTTGTAGACCTTTGAGCTACATGTGTTTTGTGCACCAGAAGGTTTTTAGAAAGTAAACACGACCCCAGGCTGCCCACCTGGCCACTGAACCCAGTGAAAGCTGCAGTGCAGCTGAGAAAGCTGCCCCTGAGCCCTGGCTTTGGCCTCCGCCCCATCTCTAACTCACTGCTTGAATTCTCAGCAGTAGGTCAGTTCCTGAATCCATAAATCGAGGACACTGTCTGTGTCCACCTTGACACTAACTGATGTATGAGCTTGGACAAGTTAATGCCACCCCCCATGCCTGAGTTTCCTCTTAAGTACCCACTCTGTCATGCAGGATTGAGGAAGGTGATGCATCACGTGTGCCAGACTCCATGAAACACTGACTCCATCTTCTTCATCCTCCCAGCTCTGACTGCTTGCTGGCGCAGTCTCTGCAGGAGTCAGAGGATGGAGCTGCAGAGCCTCTGAGGGCAGAATTAGGCCCAATAGGGGAGGATGCAGAGAGGCACATCAGGACCCCATACAAAGGAAAACGTCCTAAGGGCCACAGGAATAGGCTGCTTTAATGGGATACTGAGCGCCCCATCACCACTGGAGTACACACAAAGGCTGGAGAACGACCTGACCGAAGCAGCAGATGAATCCTCGCCCTGGGTGACAGGTGAGTCCAGGTGTCTTGGGAGCTTTGTTCACCTGGAAGGATTGCCTTGGGCAGAGGAGATCGTGGAAAGGGTGTTGAGGTATGGAGACCGGAGTTACTTAGCCTACCCTAGCTGCTACTCTCAGAGAAGTCCTATCCACTCTCAGGGACATAGTCTTCCTCTCTAATGAGGGCGTGGACTAGTTCAATGGTTCCTTAATGTGGCTCATCACCAGTGACACAGAACCTCCCCTATTGCTGCTGGATCAGAATATCCTGGGGTGGGGAATCAGGAATATGGTCTTCCCCCAACTCATATTCCAGGGCTGCAATTAGGGGCAGCGCTTTCCACCTCACAGTGGCCACAAGAGGGCAGCAAAGCCCAAGCAATGCCATCCTCAGGCAGGCTCTGCCTTTCTTGGTGGACCTGCAAAACAGTCAATTCATCTCTCTCTCAGTTAGGTAGAGTGTTTTTAAAAGGATTGGACCCCGGTGTGGTTGGTAGCTCACACCTATAATCCCAGCACTTTAGGAGGCCGAGGCCAGTGGATCACCTGAGGTCAGAAGTTTGAGACCGGCCTGGCCATCACGGCAAAACCCCATCTCTACTAAAAATACAAAAATTAGCCAGGTATGGTGGTGCGTGCCTATAATCCCAGCTACTGGGGAGGCTGAGGCAAGAGAATCACTTGAAGCCAGGAGGCAGAGATTGCAGTGAGCCAAGATTGGCCACTCCACTCCAGCCTAGGCGACAGAGCGAGACTCTGTCTCAAAATAAAATCAAAAGGACTCTCAGAAGGTTGAGCATACTATGTTTCCCTCTACCTCATGCTTGGAGAATGAAGCTACATTCTCTATAAAGTGGATAGGAAAAGGAATTCATGTGTGTCAGGCATCTTCTTAAGCCAAGCAGCCTGCCTTCATGAACCATGTGATCTGCATAACTATTGCGTGAGGTTGGTATCAATATCCTTTCTCTCCTGATTGGTCAAGGGACTTGGGCAAGGTCTTGCTAATGAGAGACAGAGTAAGGACTTGAACCCAGGCCCTGCTAGAAAGTATGGAGTCTTGCTCCTACACCAGCCTGCACCCCTACCAGCCACCGCTGACTATGCATTCGCATCCATGACCTCACTGGCATTCCGCCTTGGCCCTGCAGGTGAGGCCCGGAAGGTATTATTACACTTAGGAAGGGAAACTGTCTCAGAATGAACCCTGAGCTAATGATGCTGCCAGAATAAGAATCCAGGTGCTCTAACTTCCCTTCCCAGGCAACTAGGGGAGCAGTTAGGCCCACAGGCTCTGGAGTCAAATCAAGGCTCCACTGTTTGCAAGCTGCGACCCTGGGCAAATGGTGCAGCTCTCTCTGAGCTCAGCTTGCTCATCTGTAAAAGAGAAATGACAATACTGACCTGCAGTTGACGCTATAAGTGTTCTTCTCAGTGTAGGGATGGAAAGGTATGGTACCTTTCTTCACCCACCATAAGACTGACAAATGACACTCGTACAACAAAAGACAAATTGACAAGATAAAAGCGTAACAAATTTACTTAAAGTGTTATGTGACACAGGAGCTTTCAGAATAAAGACCTAAAGACTCAAGAGAAAACTGTCTATTTTTAGCCTTAGACCCCATGAAGAATGCACAGCCATGTAGAAATATGATTGGACGATTGGACAGAGAGGGTATGATCTAATGCTAATAGGCTGAGTGGGGAAACCCAGCAAGGCCTGGCTGTTCAGATTCTTCTTGGCCTCTCCATGTGGCGTTCCTTCCTCCCTGGTTTGGGGCAAGGTCCCTTCTGGAATAAGAGTCTTATTATCTGCTATCAGACAAGGTAGGTCAGAGAATTTCTTTATGGATAGCTCTTACATAGAAAGGCAGGGGAAAGTTAAAGTCATACTTCTAGGTTTTATGGCTGGCTTTGGGGAAAAGGAATTCTAGTTTTTATGGCCTGACTTGGAGGAGAAAGGTTAGCAGAAGAAAAAGGAAAAAGGAAAAAGGACAGAAAGAGACTTTGTTTATGAAACCCTTTCAGTGTCATTCAGTTCAAAGCACTCAGCATGCCAAGACACCACACTTCGGGATATCGTTTTCTGAACCCTGACATTAGCCATCCACTCTTCCTAAGTGAACTGCGATCGTTTTCACAGCTGTTTTTAAAATGTCACTGTCTTTGTTTTATGCTGCAATAACAGAATACCTGAGACTGGGTAATTTATAATGAACAGATATTTATTTCTTGTGGAGGGTGAGAAGTCTATGGTCAAGGCGCCTGAATTCTGGGAAAGGACCTTCTTGCCGTGTCATCCCATGGCAGAAGTCAGAAAGGTAAGAAAGAGAAAAAGGGGGTGAGGCGACTCAACTCATCCTTTTACAAGGGACCCACTTTTGCAAAAACTAACCCACAACCCACCCCTTCAATAACAGCATTAAGCCACCTGTGAGGGCAGAGCCACCATGACCTAATCACCTCTCCAAGGTCCCACCTCCCAACGCTGTTGCCTTGGGGATTGCATTTCCAACACACAGACTTTGAGGGACATAGTCAAGCCATACCTGTTGCCCAAATCTTGCCAGGCTGGAATTTATTTCTGGCCTCCTGTCTAGTAAGGACCAAGGTAGTTACCTGTGATGGGATTGCTGCTAGGGGACCTGGGTTTCAGTGTAGACATTTCCATGAACTTGCTGCATTACCTGTGGGGACTCACTCCCCATCTGTGGGCTCAGGACAGTCAGGTGTGAAGCAAAGGCAACGTGTCAGTGAGCCCTCCCTCACTGCTGACCCGTCCCCTCGCTTCCTTCACTTTTCTTTGCTCTGTACCCCAAGTGAGCGCTGGACCTGCCTCAGGCACCACTGCGATGGAGAACCTTTGGGTTCAGTTACACCTTCTGAGCCTCTTGGCTCTGGTCACTTTTTCAGTGGAACACTTCTTCTTCGTTTTATTTTTTTAAGAGAAAGGGGCTAGGCATAGTGGCTGACACCTGTAATCCCAGCACTTGGGGAGGCCAAAGCGAGCGGATCACCCAAGGTCAGGAGTTCCAGACCAGCCTGGCCAACACAATGAAACCCTGTCTCTACTAAAAATACAAAAAAAAAAAAAAAAATTAGCCAGACATGTTGGCAGCTACCTGTAATCCCAGCTACTTGGGAGACTGAGGCAGGAGAATCATTTGAACCTGGGAGGTGGAGCATGCAGTAAGCTGAGATCGTGCCACTGCACTCCAGCCTGGGTGACAAAGTGAGACTCCGTCTCAGAAAGAAAAGAAAAAGAGAAAGGGTCTCACTCTCTGTCACCCAGGCTTCAGTGCAATGGCCCAATCTCGGCTCACTGCAGCCTCAAAGTCCTAGGCTCAAGCCATCCTCCCACCTCAGCCTCCCAAGGTGCTGGGATTACAGGCATGAACCTCTGGGCAAAGCTTTGTGATTCTTAATACTTTTGGAACAAGGAGCCCTGCATTTTCATCTGCACCGGGCCCTGCAGATTATTACACAGTAGGTCCTGGTGTGGATTCGTGTGCCTGGGTTGTGTGCCCATTCGTTGAGCTAGGCTACGGGGATCATCAGCTACACCCAGACCACACAGACCCAGAAGCGTGGGACAGGGATGCTAAAGAAAAACTGAAGAGCGTTACCAGAAGCAGGAATGGTTGTGGCGTCGGCAAAATTGAACACATGTGCGTACAGACACCGATGTGGGAAAGTTCTGAGTATTTGAGGGAAAACCCAAAATCACGCCGTCGGAGCTCTTCCTGGCCTGGAACAGCACCGCGGCATGTGTGGCTCCGTGGAGGGCGTGGCGCACCGTGCAGCCTTACTCGCAGCGTGGAGAGTTCCAGTTCCCAAATGGCAGCGTCAGGCAAGCTGCCTCCAATCCCCCTCCCTCGGACAACCAGAAAGAAACAAACACCCAGCGCCCAGATCCACACCAGCAGCAACCCAGAGCTCGAGTCTGAGGATGAGACGGTTCCAGGGCCACAGAAAAGAGGAAAACCTCCGGGCAGATGGTGGGGGAAGGAGACCTCCAGGTTCAGGACGCCTCCGCCCACCCACATTGGGCCCGGCACCGATCCTGCGGAGTCTCTCCCCAACGCACGGTTTCTACACTGGAACGACTGAAGCTGAGGGGGTGCGCCAACTGCCCCACCTTCGCGGGTCCCCTGGCAGGAGACCTGTCCTTGCCTTACCGCCGGGGTGTGGATGTGACTGAAGGGAGCGGCATCCCTGAGCAGAGTCGGAGACAGAGAGAGGTGAGGGCACCCCCAGCCCGGAAACTCTGCCCTGCAACTCGGCCAAAGGAGACGCCGCATCGGAGTGACTGTTCCGCAGCACCATGTAGGAGGTACATTCCTCTGATGCCCTGGGCGCAAACCCCTAGCCAGCCTTCCCACACTGCCAGGATAATAACCCTTTTGAGACTTCCCCTATTTGGTACAGGCCGCACTCCCACCTTTTACTGGAGACGAAGCGAACCTGGGTTTAGGGCGCCACCTAGAGCCGAAAAAAGGAAGCGACCTGGCCGCGAAGCTTCTCTAGGCAAGGATGTCCCGTAGAAACCCGAACAAGCCAGACAGAGAAAACTGGAGTAAATAACTAATCCTTCATTGTAAAGACACAGACGTACACCCACAAAAAACACCAGCAAGCAGGAGACTATGACCTACGCAAAAGGAGAAAGCAAAAATCCAGTGACTGGCCCTAACGACATGGCGATTGGTGAATTCCCTGACCAAGAATTCAACAGAGCGGTTTCAAGGAAACTCAGCGATTTCCGAGATAGCACACAAAAGCAATTCAGAAACTTATCAAAGTTAACAAAATATTCACGTAATTTTAAAAACCAAACACATCTTGAAACTGAGACGTTCATTTGCTGAATCGCTGAAATTCATTTGCTGAAGAACTCTACAGACGCTCAACAGCAGAGGGAACCAAACAGAGAAAAGAATCAGTGAGCTTGAAGACTGGCTATTAGAAAATACAGCCAGAGGGGAAAAAAGAAGAAAATAACTGAAAGGAATAAAGACCACCAACAAGATCTACAAAAGTAACTCAAAAGACCAAATCTAAGATCTACAAAAGTAACTCAAAAGACCAAATCTAAGATCTACAAAAGTAACTCAAAAGACCAAATCTAAGAATTGTTGATGTTCAAGAGGGAGCTGAGGCCGAGCTTTTGGCTCATTCCTATAATCCCAGCACTTTGGGAGGCATAGGTGGGAGGATTGCTTGTGGCCGGGAGTTTGAGACCAGCCTGGACAACATAGCGAGACCTCATCTCTACTAAAAATTAAAAAAGTATTAGCTGGGCACACTGATGTGCACCTGTAGTCCCAGCTACTCAAGAGGCTGAGACTGGAAGACCGCTTGAGCCTGAGAGATGAAGGCTGCAGTGAGCCGTGATTGTGCCACTGCATTCCAGCATGCGTGACAGAGTGAGACCCTGTCTCAAAAAAACAAAACCAAAACAGTAGGAACTGAGCAAGAGCAAGGGGCAGAAAGCTTATTCAAAGAACTAATAATATAGTAATACCCAACCTGTCGCGGCACTCCTTTCCTGTGCCAGGCACTGTGCTAAGCAATTAATATGTACTATCTCATTTAATCCTCTCAGCGACTCTACGGCAAGAGTATTATTAATGGTGCTTCATGAAAGGAAAAACTCAAGGAAATATCTCTTCTTCCTATAGCGTGACAGCCAGCTAAGGAGTGCAAGCCACCCCCCAACCATGGGGTGAGAAGTGTCCTCTCTGTTCTCCCAGCAGTCCTGTGCTTCCCTGTTACAGAGTACCCACCACTCTGCTGTGATGGCCGTGACCCTGCGTCTCTTCCATGTGAAATGAGAGCTGGAGGCATGGCTCACTGCATGATACAGTTCTAGTCCCTAGAACAGAACTAGGCTCCTATGAGGAAATGCAATAAGGACAGCGAACAAAGAAAGAGAGAGGTAGAAGGAAGCTCAGAAGTTTAAAGGACTCAGTCTGGCAGAAAAAGAAAGAGGAGATGAGGAGGGAGTGAGATGAAGGGAAGCTGAATGCAAGGAAGTTCAGAGGGGAAACTCCACAGAATGTACATGGAAAATAAAGTTAATCAGCAGGGATGAAAAGATATCTTAAACGTCAATACCAACAGGAAAAAGACCTAACTGTATATCAAATTGAACTTTAAATAATTTAGTGGAATATAATTTTAATGGAATACAATCTTGTGCTTTGCTTTGTAAATGTGTCGATGGTCGTGGTATTGATGTAGTAATTCCAGCACTATTTTGTGACTAAGGAAGGTTATAGCAAATATATTGTTTGGGGGAATAATAATTCTCATTCACTAAGAGAGAAGGGAGGAAATATACGGAATGGGAACAAACGAAGAACACCACACTGCTGTATTCAATTAAAGATTACCAATAAGACCTTCCCTCTTGCTCCACATAGATAGAGAGAGAGATGATAGCTATAAATCTGTTCTCTGAAAGAGCATAGAAGCAACGATATTATAGTACAAATGATCGCAGCCACCACACCATGATTTCTAAACGTCATTCTCTAATTTTAAAAACCTGAACTTCTTGGAGAAGTGACTGATTCCAGGTATTTGACAGAAAAATTACAAGGCAAGCCTGAACATCTTGTATCACAAAACATGGAGGTGCTGAAAACAGACAAACAAAAACAGTGGAGAACACAGGATCCAGCTTAAAGGGGCTTCCCCGGCCAGATCCGAGAGACCTGAGCATCAAGGAGAACAATGGCGGCTATGTATCATAAGATAATTGAATAAAACAAAAATCCACAAGTCACTGTGACAAGTAAAGGCTAAAGGTGCTTCCATGCCAAACCATACTGCTCAGCCACAGGCCACTTTCTTTTGCCAGGCAGGCATAAAGAGGACCATTTGAAAAGAGTTGGCGAGTTGAAGGAAAGGCAAGGTACAGGCCTGCATAATATTACAGAGATTTCATTATGAGAGAGGAGGTGTTGCCAAATGAGAATATATTTATCTTCCTTATTATGGGTTAGACAAGGGCTTAAAAACTGGTAGCTTAATGTCCTGCTATGACTCACAGATATTTTTACTCACAAATTTAATTGGGAAATTACACTTAAATTCCAGATTTCTGGATTCTCTTAAAAACCAGGCAATCTGGTCTTCATTCCAACCTGAAAACAATCAGCTAACATGAGCAGAAATTGTCCTGTTCACTGGGGCCTGCATCATTGGGCTCACCAGAGCTCCCAGTAGTCCAGGCTCCCTTCACTAATTGTTGTCAGGCCCCTGGAGACATTATCCTTTATGACCACTAGTTTGTTTATGTTTCTGACTTACGAGCTATAAAACTGAAATAACCACTAGTTTAAACTTCACTGCCTCTGAGAATTAGTGTCTGTCATTAGGATAGAGGTGTGTGGGGGTGTGTGTGTGTGTGTGTGTGTGTGTGTGACAGCTTGATGAAATTTCATTCAACATCTACTAACAAGACAGTTGGGAGAATGATGAGATGAACTCCCACTTGTGAAGACTAGATTTGGAAGCACTGTTCCTGGACTTCACTAAAGAATTTAGGACATGAGGCCAGGTGCGGTGGCTCACGCCTATAATCCCAGCACTTTGAGAGGCCAAGGCAGGTGGATCACTTGAAATCAGGAGTTTAAGACCAGCCTGGCCAACATAGTGAAAATCCGTCTCTACTAAAAATACAAAAATTAGCCAAGTGTGGTGGCACATGCCTGTAATCCCAGCTACACAGGAAGCTGAGGCAGGAGAATAGCTTGAACCCAGGAGGCAGAAGTTGCAGTGAGCCAAGATTGCGCCACTGGACTCCAGCCTGGGTGACAGAGCGAGACTCTATCTCAAAAAAAAAAAAAAAACAAAGAATTTGGGACATCAAAAGTCTCCCTGGACTCGGAGCACCCAACCACCCCACTTGTCATGTGGACACCTCTTCTTTACCTTCCATTCCATGTGAACTTGGGCAGGGGGGTAATAATTGAAACAGGAGGGGAAGGAGATACAACTGGAATTAGAATGTTCCCTATGGGAAAGGAGTCAAGTTTTCCAAAAAGTTGATGGAAGGCTTCAAGCTGGTTAATGCCTTAAGAAGGCTCTTTTGAAAGGGGGCCAAATATAATGATGGGATGGGTTTGAGGAGCAAAATTGGCTAATTGTGTAAAGAATTTGTCTTAGATGTCTCAGAAGAGGCATCTGGTGGTTGTTTATGCAACAGCCACCCTACCCTTTTGACTAATAGTACCCCAGGTTTGTTCAAGCATCAGTGTGCCCAGCGACAAAGAATCCGTGATTGGTCTGATTATGGTAGCTCCATAGCTTGTGATTAATCTATACATGGCAAGAATCCAGTTGTGTCCAATGAGAGACATAAGGAGGATTCTGGGAAGGACTTTCCTCCAAAATAAAAGAGATTCATGCAAGAAGTTCCCTTTGCCATTGTCCCTTTTGCTTCCCATTTTGGATGCTGTCATATGAAGAAGTGATGGTTGGAGCTGCAGCAGCCACCTTGCCACCACAAAGCAACCAGCTCCAAAGCCAAAATGCCAAGGAAGGTTGAGTAGGAGAATATAGGAACAAGGCAGTATGGGAAACATGACCTGGTCCATTTTCACTCCTCCATTCATGCCTATAGAGAGGTGGCAGTATCCTATTAAGAAATGGGGTCCCAGATTCCAGAGTGGTCATGAGCAAAGAAGTTAGTGGTGGCTCTCAGGGCGGTTGGTAGTGGTAGGAGAACTATTATGGCTCCAAGGAATATTGGCAAGCAGAAAACTTGGAAAGAACGTAAAAAGAAAACCTTTCTTTTCCCAGTGGGAACTGACCTTGAAAGGTGGTAGGGGCTGATTATGAGAGGTTGTAACAAAGCACAAAATCAGTCTCTACAGTAATGAGCATGGAATGGTCTACCTGCAGAATATGATAAGCTATGTCACAGAACCTGAGTTGCAGTCATGATCCCGTGATGAAGACACAATGCCACCAACTATAGGCCTTCGCATCCTATGTGAGCTACTTGGTGACAGGTGGGTCTATGTTCGTTTCTCCTCCTATTTCAAGATAAGGTTGGGTGCCGTGGCTCGTGCCTGTAATCCCAGCACTTTGGGAGGCCGAGGCAGGTAGATCACCTGAGGTCAGGTGTTCAAGACCAGCCTGGCCAACATGGTAAAACCCTGTCTTTACCAGAAATACAAAAATTAGCTGGGCATGGTGGCAGACGCCTGTAATTCTAGCTACTCAGGAGGCTGAGGCAGGAGAATCACTTGAACCAGGGAGGCAGAGGTGGCAGTGAGCTGAGAT
Source organism: Papio anubis (assembly GCF_008728515.1). NCBI lineage: Eukaryota > Metazoa > Chordata > Mammalia > Primates > Cercopithecidae > Papio > Papio anubis. The sequence goes on from NC_044987.1 coordinate 79,453,302, forward strand.
TGCGCCACTGCCCTCCAGCCTGGGTGACAGAGGAAGACTCCATCTCAAAATAAATAAATAAATAAATAAATAAATAAATAAATGTGGGAACTTCTTCAATGCTAATTGATGGATCAAAATATGGTCATGGAGTGCCAATTAAACAATCTGATCTATTTTTCTCCCTGTCTTGGACCACTACCAATATGCTACTATTTTATTTATGGAGACACTGAGGTCTAAAAAGTTACGTAACTCAGACAAGGCATACACAGCAGTGAATGACAGACCTAAGATGTGAACTAAGACGTTTCTGTCATCTTCTCTCATATAACAACTGCCTCTTTGACAATACCTTTCAACTTACAAGTTAGTCCAAAATCAAAGAAGTTTGGATCCAACTGCCTCCTGCTGCTCTTCTCAGTCAGGTCACATGAATCTTCGTCATGGAAGTATTAATAGGCAGTGCTTTAACTGACTTCGATAACATGACTTGAACACAGTGGATTCTTAATGAATGACTTGTGGGTGTAACTCAGACTAAATTGCCAAAAATTGAGGCACAATAGAAGGACAGAGTAGGGATGGTTTTTTTGTTTTTTTGTTTTTCCAAATCATGCCCTTCTTTTTGTACTTCAAGTATTTCCTGAATACCTAAGTGCCATCTACCATAAAGCAGCTCACTGTTAGCGGTGGCATAGACTAGAAAGTGCAGAGCCTCTGGAGCAAGACTGCTTAGGTCTGAAGCTCTGCTTGCCAGTTGCCAGTTGTGTGACCTCCTGCAAGCAAACGCCTCAACACTTTGTGCCTCTGTTTTACAGTCAGTATAAATAAATATATTAAATAGAACCTACCCTGTAGGATTGTTATGAGGAATAACGTGGAAAGTAAATACATGTAGTTTGTGTAGACTAGTACCTAGTATGCAGTAAATGTTATGTAAATGTTATTATTCTGTCTACTTGTAACTTGGCCTTGAGTAAGAGAGTCCCATCTTCGCATTCCAGTCCCCTTCTCCAGACTGGAATCCAAAGCCCAGGGTTTATCTCCCCTCTGCTCTCCTTTACCAAAACCCACTTCTTCTTCCTCCCACATCCCCTCTGCAAGGAAATATCATTTTTCCCAAATGCCCTCTTGCTTTTTGCCCCCATTCAGTGCCTATCCCCAAGTCCACCCCAAGGTCCATGTCCCCTGAGAAGGCTTCTCCCCCTAGGTCACTTCTACCCCTTGTCTTTTGCCTAAGCTCCAAATTGCACACTGTTACCGCCCGGTCCTGCCTGCCTGTTGGCTGGCCTGTTCTGTGTGGCTGCCAACACACGGACTTTGTGTCAAAGACCGTGCATCACATCACACAGACTTTCAGCCACAGCATGGAGCGCAAGGGATGGGAGTATATCTTATGCATTTTCCTGCACCCCCTCCCATATGCATGCACACACACACTATCATACCTGTGTATGTAATCAGTGCTCCGTGGAAACTGCTGGATGTCTGACTACACCATCCACTCACTCACTTCTCTTCTCATTTTCGTGCCCCTACCCAGTCTGAATCACCAAACTCTGCTTCCCTACTGATTTATCTTGCATCAGCCCAGTATCTGTAGACTTAAAATAAGACAAAGGCAAAAACAAATCAAGAACTTCCCTTAACAACACGTACCTTCTCAGCCACTGTTTCATTGCTCTGCTTCCTTTTATAGCTAACCTGCTTGAAAAACTTGTCTATATTTGGCTTTCAGATTTTTTTGACTATGACCCACAGTAGGAAATATATTTTTATAAAGCAGCCCAACGCACACATACGCTATCACACAAACACACACACCCAAACACAGGCACCTGCACACACATAGTCACACAAACATACATATAAAATGGAAACAAACATTTTATAAAACATTACTCATGGAATGCAGGCTAAGACTTTTCCATTCAATTCTATACCATGTTATACTATTTAATTTTTTTTAAAAAAACTAACCTACATTTTGTCCACTTCCTTTTCTCCTATTAAACTTTTTGGCATTAAGAAATGTTTAAATATGTTAAAGGTCAAAGGGTAGTATAATCAACTTTGTTCTTACTACTTACAATCTACAAATGTTAACTGCCATATTTCCTTCAGGTGAAAACCTGGCAAAATTCAAGTCCCCTGTATGACCTCCACCTCACTCTATTTCCCTTTCTCCCTCTTTCCAGGCAAGAATTGGATGTGTATCCTGTGTGCATTCTTCACTTTTACTAAATCTTTGTATATCTACTAGATATATTTTTCCAATTTGAAAATTTTATATTTTACATTTTGGTTTTTAGTCTATTTCGAGTAAATGTTTGCATGTGATATGAGCTCAGGATCAGAAGTACACATGATTTTGAAGAGCCAGTTGTCTCAGCATCCTTGATTGAAGTGTGTGTTTTCTCTCCATTGATCAGAAATGGCTTCTCTATCAACAGCAAGCTTTCATATATATTTAGTTCTGTTTCTGGTACATTTTATGGCTCAATTCACTTCCATTTGGCTTATACCTCCATCTCACAAGGAAAACTGGTCTTGTCAGGGTCTCTAGTGACTTCTACCTAGTTAAGTAGTTTCTATTCATCTTCATTGCCATTTTAGAAATTTCAGGGGAGTTGGCATCCTGCTTTTTGAAATGTTCTCTCCTCTTTGCTTCTATGAGGACTTACTCTCCTGGTCTTCTGCCCACCTTTAGGGCAGCATCCTTTCCATCACCTTCACTAGTGCCTTCTACTGTATCCAGTCCTGGCACCAGTTCCCCCTCCTCCTCCTCTCGCTTCTTCCACCCTTCTTTATCTTTAAAAAAGTAAGTAAATAATGCATGAACACATTCCTAAAGTGGATAAATGAAGGAGGGCACAGCTATAAGAGGAAACATGAAGCATCTTTTCATCTCTGCCTCTCCCATTTCCCCACAGAGGCACTGTAGACAGCTGGAGAAATGGGGCACAGAATGGGAGATTCCTCCAGTATCCATTCTCCTCTTCATCTTCTGTAATCAAACTGCCCAGAAGGGATCTGATGTTTCCCTCCCTTGCAGTTCTGTGTAGTCCTGTGACTGAGTTCTGGCTCAGGGTTGAGAAGGGAAATTGGTATGTGTAGCTTCAAGGACATTCCCTCAAAGGAAAGGACATGCTCTTCTCCCTCTCTTTTCTCCTTTCTACTGTTGGATTCCCAGAGCCAGAGAAACCACCCAGAACCATAAAGTAGCAGCTGTGTGTTGAGGGAGAGAGGGGAGGATTGAGAAAGGCATAGACACTGATGATCTTGGAGCCACCATTCCAGTCCATACTTGTACACAGGTGATAAATGTGCAGCTTTTGTAAACTATTATCATTTGAGATTTTCTCTCATACCCAAAATATATCTAACTAAATGCTAATATATATTTTATTTTTCATAAAAAGTCCATATGTGATTTCGTGGCTTTTTTATTTTCTATTTTATTACCAACAGCATATTCCTCCATTTGCCTCACTTCTCACACTTAATTAATTCCTACAATCTGTTGATTTTACCTTTAACGTTTCAGCCTCTCTGCACCCTCATTGCCACTCCCCCTATCCAAGCTACCATAGTTTTTAACTGATGCCAACTGGTCATTCCACTTCAACTTTTGCCCATAGATAGAACTAGCTTATTCTTCAATTCATTCTCTACATAGTGTTCAGGATGATTTTTTTAAAAACACAAATCAATTTATATCAATCCATGCTTAAAACCCTTCTGTACTTTCCCATCCCATAGAGAATGAAATGTAAGTCTTTTATGGGCCCACAAAAGTCCACAGGATTTACTCTGTGTTCATCTCGTTGGATCCATTTTGGTCCAGACTATCTCTCTCTTTGACCACATTATATCTATTTCCTTTCAAGCCTTTTCCACCTCTTCCTGCCCTCCACAGACTTGGTGATAAGCAGCCTGGAACACCAATATGGTTTGGCTGTGTCCTTGCCCAAACCTTACCTTGAATTGCAATAATCCCCACATGTCAAGGGTGGGGCCAGGTGGAGATAATTGAATCATGGGGGCAGTTTCCCCCTTACTATTCTCATGGTAGTGAATAAGTCTCACAAGATCTGATAGTTTTATAAATGGGAGTTCCCCTGCAGAAGCTCTCTTGCTGCCATGTAAGACGTGACTTTGTTCCTCCTTTGCCTTCTGCCATGATTGTGAGGCCTCCCCAGCCTTGTGAAACTGTGAGTCAATTAAACCTCTTTCCTTTATAAATTACCCAGTCTTGGGTATGTCTTTATTAGCAGCGTAAGAACAGACTAATACAAACACCCTTTCTACAATACGTGCCCCACTGGCTCTTTCAGATATCTGCTAAAATGTCACCTTCTTGAAGAGGCTCCTCTGGCCAGCTTTGCATCCTACTTATTTCTCTCATAGCCCTTCTCACAATTTATAATTATGTATGCCCTTGTTAATTTACTTGATTATTTTATTCTCCTACTGGGCTGTAAGCTCCCCAAGAGAAAGGTGTCAGTTTATCTTAGGAATCACTCTATCCTCAGGAACAATAATGTATCTAGACACAGAGAAAGCATGCGATAAATACTTGCTAAAGGAAATTGCCCTGACCTAGAGTTAAGAAACTGATTCAAGTACCATCTTCACTGCCAGATGCAGTGGCTGATGCCTGTAATCCTAACACTTTGGAAGGTCGAGGTAGGCGGATCGCCCAGTGTCAGGAGTTCAAGGCCAGCCCGGTGAACATAGTAAAACCCTGTCTCTACCAAAAGTACAAAAAAATTAGCTGGGCATGGTGGTGGGCACCTGTAATCCCAGCTATTTAGGAGGCTGAGGCAGGAGAATCGCTTGAACCTGGGAGGCAGAGTGTGCAGTGGGCCGAGATCGCACCACTGCACTCCAGCCTGGACAACAGAGTGAGACTCTGTCTCAAAAAAAAAAAAAAAAAAAAAAAAATACCATCTTCACCACTAACAGGCCATGCTGTGTTAGGAAAATCAGTCAACCTATGGAACCTATATGGAACATGCAGATAATAAGACCTACCCTGATTATCCTCATGAGGTTATGAAAATCAAGTGTGATGTTGCCAGGTAAAATTTTAAAACTCTGAACAAATGTGAAGCAGGGAAATTTACTATTGAAGCAAGGGAAACTTATATGAGAACTTAGCTTACCCAGTTTTAGAGGAACCTGCTTCCTTAAATATGTGTAAGTGGAATGGGCTTCTATAAAATAGTCTGTCCAAAGCCTTATCAATCATAACCATTTATCCCTGGTCATATTCCCTGTAGCCATAGCTTTAAAGGAAGCATTTTCTTGGAATATAAACCTTGGCACTACTTATGTCATCAAACCCAGGAAATGGGTCCTTTTGACTTGAGAATGAAGAGTTTAGTGGCAGTTGCTGGTTGAAATGAAAGTTTTTGCTCAGAACAATCCAGTTCAGCTCTTTTGCCCCTTGATCTGCTTTGCTTAGTTTGTTACTGATTGCTGGGATGTTATATTTACAGAAAAGTTTAGTAAAATGTAGGGGGTGGCCTGTCCTTTCACATTGGGATGCCTATGTGGTGTAAATAATCCTCTTTCAATCACAGTCTAAACATGGTTCTAAAACAAGATGTTTGTGCCAAAAGGAATTCCAAGAGGCATTACCCTGATGGTTGAGGGGTGTGGGGGAGCAGGGGTGAGTGAGTTAAATAATAGAATCATCAGCCCCACTGAGCTTGAGCCATTTGGAGGTGGGGTACACTTTTGTTGCTTTGGATTACCAAAGAATGAATTGAAACTTCACTTTTTCTTTTATTAAACACCTTATGCTAATAGTATTTTTGTCATTTACACTATAAAGAATGTGGTCTCATTTTGTTCTTAGCAACCTCTATGCAAACACATTTGGACTCTTTTTACATAAACTTCTTATATGGGGATAATTGTAGATTTACATAAAAGCTGCAAAGACGGTTCAGAGTGTTCCTGTATCCCCATCACCCAACTTCTCTAATATTAACATCTTATGTTAGTATGGTACATCTGTCATCATTGATGAACCAATATTGATGCATCATTATTCACAAAAGTCATTTCTTTATTGAGATTGTCCTAGTTTTTGCCTAATGCCCTAATGTCCTTCTTTCTGTTCTAGGATCTGGATAGGCTACTACTTTGCATTAGGTTGAGCTTGGTTTTGCATTGGCATCAAAAAGTCATATTTTTTTTTCTTTTAAAGTAAAACCATCATGTTAAAATTAAGGAAATGTTTTTCTTTTTGGAGGGTGTAAAGTTACAGACTTATTTACATTTCTGCCAGGTATATAGTCAATTAATACGGTGTTTTAAAACTTGGATTGTGCAACTCCAGCTAAAGACACTTCTTAAAGGAAAGAGAGTGAATATCTACCAAAAGGACCCCTTGTAGAGGCTGAAGTTGGTGGGGAGAAGTGGTAGTGATTTGAATTCTGCAGTGTCTCTGCCCTTAGTGGAAAGAATGTACTTGAATCTCACCTCTGCTGTCTGGTTAATTGAGGGAAAGTTACTTAGCCTCAGTTTCCCATTCTGTCACATGCAGATATTGATCCTTTCACGCAGGGCTGAGGTAAAGGTTAGATGCAAAGGAAATAAAAGCACTAGCATTATACCCAGCACACTATGGTGTGTTAAGTAGCCATTACTGTTATTCATTTACACTTCAGTAAGGGAAAGAGGCATTTTAGAAATGTTTTACTTGTTTCAGTTTATTGCCTTTGAGTGAAAACATCTCCTACAACAGCGGTCCCCAACCTTTTTGGCACCAGGGACTGGTTTTGTGGAAGACAATTTTTCCATGGACGGGGGGTGAGGGATGGTTTCAGGATGATTCAAGTACATTATATTTATTGTGCATTTTATTTCTATTATTATTATATTATAATATATAATAAAATAATTATACAACTCACCATACTGTAGAATCAGTGGGAGCCTGAGCTTATTTTCTGGCAGCTAGATGGTCCCATCTGGAGGTAATGGGAGGCAGTGACAGACCATCAGGCATTAGATTCTCATAAGGAGCACGCAACCTAGGTCCCTTGCTTGTACAGTTTACAGTAGGGTTCGTGCTTCTATGAAAATCTAATGTCGACACTGATCTTGCAGGAGGTGGAACTCAGGAGGTAATGCAAACAATGGGGAGTGGAAGTAAATACAGATGAAACTTCACTCATTTGCCCACGTTCACCTCCTGCTGTGCAGCCTGGTTCCTAATAGGCCACAGACCAGTACCAGTTCGTGGCCCTGGGGTTAGGGACCCCTGTCTTACAACATCACTGTCCACAAAACACATGCGAACAATATCCTTCTCCCTGCTCTTTCTTATGTCTTTCTTGAAACAATATGGTTTATGGTTTCCCCATCCTACCCTATAAAAATTATATCATCCTTCAGGGCGATAGGCAAATTTCACCACAAAGCCTTCCTTGATGCCTTCAGTGTTGGTGAGAGGGGAAGGGTTTTGGAGTCAGGGATGACCAAAAAGATCTCTGAATCTATTTTCTCATCTGTAAATGGAATTTAAAATAGTCATCATGTGGAATAAAGAAAATAATGTATGTAAAATGCAAATTACTGCATCTAGCATATAGTATGTTCCTCCAATAATAATAATAGCTAATGTTTTAGATAGTAGAATGAGAAATGGAAAGAAGCAGAAAATCTGTTCAGGGCATGCATGCAGAGGCAGGTCTTGGCAGCTGATTCATTGTATTGTGTGGAGGAGAAAGGGAGGGGTCAGGAATAGCACTGGGTCTCTAAATTTTTGAACAAGAGAAATAAAGGCATTCATAGTTAGGGGCAAAAGTCATTTTTTATTTGTATGAATGTGTTGTTGCAACTAGAGGACATGCCACTTGGTACTGATCATATGGAATTTAACAAGTTTTGGGGACACTCAAGGGCTGATGTCCAGAGACTATTGACCATCTGGGTCTGGAGCTGGGAATGTCAGCAGCGGAATGTAGTTGAGTCACCCGGCGCCAAAGTATGTTAGTGGTGATGAATTTGTAGGGGACTGCAGCAACCTCAACTCTTGCCTCCTCAGAAAAAGGAATTCGACTGAGAGCATAAGGCAGTGCGAGAGACTGAGGCAAGTTTTAGAGGAGAAGTGAAAGTTTATTAGGAAGCTTAGGCGCAGGAATGAAAGGCAGGAAAGTACACTTGCGAGAAGGCCAAGCAGGCGACTTCAAAGGTCAAGTGCACTGTTTGACCTTTGGCTTAGGGTTTTATACGTTGGCATAATTCTGATGTCTTGCATCCCTTCTCCCCTGGTTCTTCCCTTGGGGTAGGCTATCCCCATGTGCAGTGGCCCACCAGCACTTGGCAGGGGCCACATGCACAGTGTGTTTGTTGGAGTTGTACACATGCTCACTTGAGGCGTTCTTCCCTTGCCAGTCTAGCATTCCTAGAGGAAGGCCATACACCAGTTAAACTCCGCCATTTTGCCTCTTAATGCATATGCTTGAGCCCACTCACCCAACTCCTGGGATCTTATCAGAAAGCTGCAGATGACCAGTTTTGGGTTTTTTCTGTCTCTTGGGAGACTGCCTTTCCCTGGTGCTGGCTATGATCAATTATTTTAGAGAGTTTAACACCACCTGACCATCACCTGATGGTCACTTCACATTCCTGATGGGTTGTGGGGAGCCCCTCTTCTGTCCTGCTTATGTCTGACTAGCTACCTACCATAACAAGAAGAGAGAACTTAGAGTGGCAGATTGGGGTTCTGCATCATACAGGTGCTAATTGAAACTGGAGAGGAACAGATCACCCAGGTAGCTTGTAGAGAAAGAAGGAGCAAGGACTAAAGATAGAACATTGAGGTACATTAACATTTAAGAAAAAGACAAAGATTGAGGAGTCCAAGGATGAGGCTTAGACACCTTGAGGTATATTTCAGGTAAGGGATGGTTAACGTTGGTGAGAAGTTGCCAGTGAGAAAGACAGGCTGAACGTGGGTAGAGAAGGGGTTATAGAAAGGAAGACTTGCGAGAAGGGAGAGTGGCTTGAAAACCTGTAAAAGGCACAGGTGTGGTTGCAGTTGAGTTTTTAGGTGGGGTGGTAGGAACTTGGCCTAATAGATTTCTCCCATCTCTCACTACAATAAAGTAGTTTATATGTGTAGAGAAGTGGTTCTCATAGTGGGATGTGAGGATCCCTGTAAGTTCCTAAGACCCTTCTGCAATTGTATGGTGGAGTTTTCCAGAGGCTACATGTGTGATAATATCCCCCTCTCCCCCTCTGATGGCTGCAAATGGAATGTTTGCTTGTATTTTCTTGTGGTTCCTAGAATTTTCTAAGGAAGTAGATGTAGATTTGTATGCATTTCTAGGAATTAACTCCATTGTTTCCCTCAGCACTTCTACTGTGCTCTTATCTGCCTTCTTGTTATACCTGCTACAACACCTATAACCTTGTTATTCAACCAATTGTTATTTTGAAATTCCCAAGTTTCCTTTGAGTCTATGCAGAGACACAAGAAGTGCACTTTGTTGTCTTGTTTAACAATAATACAGTATTTTAAAAATTCTTTGAAAACGTTCTACACTTCAAGGTTTTACCAAACACTGCTATAATTTTAGAATTTTACGTTTTATTTCAAAGTGAAAGAAAATTCATTTGTCATATACAGTTGGCCCTCCGTATCCATGGGTTTTGCATCCATGAATTCAACTAACTGTGGATCAAAAATACTTGAAAAGAAATGGTTTGTACTCAACACGTACAGACTTTTTCTCTTATCATTATTCCCTAAACAATACAGGATGACAAGGCTGGGCACGGTGGCTCATGCCTTGTAATTCCAGCACTTTGGGAGGCTAAGGTGGGAGGGTTTCTTGAGCCCAGGAGTTTGAGACCAGCCTGGGCTGGTGAGACCCCATCTCTACAAAAAAATAAACAAAAAAATTAGCCTGGCATGGTGGCATGTGCCTGTAATGCCAGCTACTAGGGAGGCTAATGTGGGAGGATCACTTAAGACTGGGAGGTGGAGGCTGCAGTGATCTGAGATCACGCCACCACACTCCAGCCTGCGAAACAGAGCAAGACTCTATCTCAAAAAAAAAAAAAAAAAAAAAAAAAAAAAAAAGCATAACAACTATTTGCATAGCATTTACATTGTATTGGGTATTATAAGTAATCCAGAGATGATATAAAATATACAGGAGGATGTGCAGAGGTTATATGCAAATACTACACCATTTTATACCATGGACTTGAGCATCTGTGGATTTTGGTATCTGTAGGAGGTACCAGGCCCAATCCCCCATGGATACCAAGGGATGACTGTATCTTTCTCATATTTAAGGATGAATTGTTGGCTTTTAAAAAGGAGATTAGCAGTCCGGGCGCGGTGTCTCACACCTGTAACCCCAGCACTTTGGGAGGTCGAAGTGGGTGGATCAAGAGGTCAAGAAATACAGACCATCCTGGCCAACATGGTGAAACCCCGTCTCTACTAGAAATACAAAAATTAGCCAGGCATGGTGGCATGAACCTGTGGTCCCAGCTACTAGGGAGGCTGACACAGAAGAATTGCTTGAACCCGGGAGGTGGAGGTTGCAGTGAGCCAAGATTGCGCCACTGCACTCCAGCTTGACGCCAAAGCAAGACTCCGTCTAAAAAAAAAAAAAAGGAAATTAGACTCATTTTCTCAATCCACAGCTGTACTATATACTTCTAAAAATACTAAGAAAAATTGAAAATGACGTATCAGAGCTTTTCTGAGTCGGAGAAATATATAAAATATACATGGAACGGAGAAATATACAAAACAAAACAAAACAAAACAAAAGCCTGAATGTAACTAATTAAGAAAAAAATTATGTCAAAAGTTACCTTTTCCCTCAGCTTTATTGATGCTAATAATTTATCTTTATTGTTTTACACAAGAGACCATTCTTAGAAATTGTTATTCTTCCAATTAAGTTTTACTATCAGTTTGAGGGCAGCCATTTGGAATTTGAATAAAGGAATCGAAGTGAACTTTTAAAACATAGACATGACACACTCTTTAAAAACTAAAAAACTGTTCGTTACACCTCTTCTCACCCGGGCACAGTGGCTCATGCCTGTAATTCCAGCACTTTGGGAGGCCAAGATGAGTGGATTACCTGAGGTCAGGAGTTTGAGACCAGCCTGGTCCACATGGTGAAACCCCGTCTCTACTAAAAATACAAAATTAGCTGGAAGTGGTGGTGCATGCCTGTAATTCCTGCTACTTGGGAGGCTGAGGCAGGAGAATTGCTTGAACTCAGGAGGGGGAGATTGCAGTGAGTCAAGATCTGCCATTGCACTCCAGCCTAGGCCACAAGAGTAAAACTCTGTCTCAAAAATAAATAAATAAATGAAACCTGTTTGTTACACTTTTTCTGACTAGAAACGAAAAGGTCACTAAAGCATCTTACAAAATAAGTTATTATTTACATTGACTAGGAAAGTGCACTCAATAGGTAAAAGACTAATAAAGCCCTGTGCAGTTACATTAATTAACACCTACTGGATAGTCAGCTAAAGGAATCACAACAATGCCATTTTCTAGTGGTATAACAGCTCGAAAAAGACTGAGTTAATAAATCACCTGAAAAATTATACTTTTGCTTTGAAAATGGCCAAATATACAGAAGTACCTGGACCTTTTATTCTGCTTGTATTCATTTAGTACTTGCACCAACTAATTAACAAACAGCTTCTTTTATATGAATGCCTAACAACAAATACAAGTGTTGCTGAAATATTTAAAGTGTTGAATGCCTTTTTAAATCTCATGGCTTTTTGTGGAACAACCGTGTTGAGATTTTTGTGGATAGTGTAAAACCAATGGTCAATAAAACTGCTAGCCTACCTTAAAAGAAATAAAGGGAGTAGCACCAACCCACACTAGTGGTCATTACATTCTCTATGATCCCCCACTCATCCCAACACCCAGCCAATTTCACTTAAGAGTGTGCTCAATAAAGCAGGAAACTTTATTGGTGTTATTAAATCTCAACCCTAGAGTATATAATATGCAACCCTTTCAATATTCTATATAATGAAATGAAAAGTATGCATAAAATATTTCTGCTAGGCTGGGTGCCATGGCTCATACCTGTAATCTCAGCACTTTGAGAGACCGAGGTGAGTGGATAACCTGAGGTCAGGAGTTCGAGACTAGGCTGGCCAACATGGTGAAACCCCATCTCTACTAAAAATACAAAAAATTAGCTGGGCGTGGTGGCATGTGCCTGTGATCCCAGCTACTCAGGATGCTGAGGGAGGAGAATCGCTTGAACCTGGGAGGCGGAGGTTGCAGTGAGCCAAGATCATGACACTATACTCCAGCCTGGGTGAGAGAGCGAGACTCCATCTCAATCAATCAATCAATCAATAAATAAATATTTCTGCTGTGTACTGAAGTGTGATGGTTGTTTCAAAGAAAAACGCTCATACAATTGTTAGAACCAGCCATGTTTCTCATGGAACTCCATTTTTACTTGAAAATATGACTGACAGACAAACCATGCTCAGAGTTGGGTATCTCAAAGATATTTTCTCAAAAATAAAGTAAGCCTGTCCATCGAGAAAACAACTGATAATATTTTTCTCAATAATAAAATTAGAGCTTTTAGATAAAAATTTGAGTCTTGGAAGCTTGTATCTGCTACCATAAGCTTGACAGCTTCTCAATACTTATTTTGATGATGAGATGGGTGGTGATATTAACAAATGTGATGTTTGATGATGTATGAAAAGGGTTAATATTTAGAATATCTTCATGAGTTAATGAACCAATATTTTCCATATGACCAATGCATCATGTTACAAAATCATACATGGGTAAAATACCCATTCTAAGTGGAAGACAGACCAATGGATCTTAATGTAACGGAGTTTAAAAGTTCATTAATATGATTTTAGATTACATATTGCAGCTAACCATTCAATAACTACCACTTGTCAAGTTTTGTTATTCTAAGAACAACCACAATTATCTAAAAAGACTATACAAATTCTCCTCCTTTTTCAACTGCGTATCTGTATAAAGCTGAATTTTCTTCATATCACAACAAATGACAGAAACATATAAGAGAATCCAGCTGTTTTCTATAAAGTCAATCATTAAGAAGATTTGTGGCCAGACGCTGTGGCACATGCCTGTACTCTCAGCACTTTGGGAGGCCGAGGCAAGTGGATTACTTGAGTCCAGGAGCTCCAGACCAGCCTGGGCAACATGTCAAAACCCTGTTTCTAAAAAGAATACAAAAATTAGCCCAGCATAGTGGTGTGTGCCTATGGACCCAGCTACTCAGGAGGGTGAGGTGGGAGGATTGCCTGAGCCTGGGAATGTTGAGGCTACAGTGAGCTGAAATCGTGCCACTGTACTCCAGCCTGGGAAACAAAGTGTGACACTGTCTCAAAAACAAAACAAAACAAAACAAAACAAAAAACCCAAAGATTTGCAAAAATGTACGACAGTGCCATTCTTCTTTTTTTTTTGAGACGGAGTCTTGCTGTGTTGCCCAGACTGGAGTTCAATGGCACAGTCTAGGCTCACTGCAACATCTGCCTCCCGGGTTCAAGCATTTCTCCTGCCTCAGCCTCCTGAGTAGCTGCGACTACAGGTGTGTGCCACCACACCCAGCTAATTTTTGTATTTTTTAGTAGAGATGGGATTTCACCACGTTGGCCAGGCTACTCTCAAACCCCTGACCTTGTGATCCACCCACCTTGGCCTCCCAAAGTACTGGGATTATAGGCGTGAGTCACCGCACCCGGCCCTACTCTTCTAACTTTTTTTGTTTTATAATATATGTGTCATAAAATGTAATATTTTATTGATATTTAGTGGATTTGTTTCAATTAGTAAAATATTTAAAATTTATCTCGATCTTAATTTCTTGTACAATAAATATCAATAGATAAAACCTATAAAAACAAAAAAAACCTTAAGACTTCAATAATTTTTAAGAATATAAAGGAGTTGTAACACCAAAGTTTGAGAATCACAGGTTTGGACCATAGGAAGGAGATCTGGTGGTGGGATAGGGCATTTAGAAGCATGAGAAAGTTTTAATAACCATTGATGATTTATTTTTTTCACATAACTGCACAACATTAAAAGACATAAAGCTCTGTTAGAGAGTTTCCACTGGTTGAATTTCAGTTAAATGTGTTTTTAATCAGTTTAGTCAAGGGAGTAGGATTGTTATTATCTGAATTTGAATTCTGACTGGGTGACCACAGGAATATCACCAAAACTCCTAGCCTCAATTTTTGCATCTATAAAATGCCTCTACCTTAGAAGGGTTACTGTGAGGTTAAAACTCATGTAAATTTTGCTACAGTGTGTTTTGTGGATCAACCACATTAGCAATGCGGGTACCCAGAGCTCTGAACCATGATCTGCATTTCAAGGAGACCCTCAAGTGGTCCTTATGCACAGAGTAGTGCTGGTGTAAGACACCCAGGAGACTGTCTGCCTGTCACATTGCTCAATAAAAATCTCCTTTTTTTTTTCTTTTACCATTTATTTCTTATTCTTTAGCTTATACATGTAACTATTTCAGTCTTTTTGGACCAAAGTTATTGGTTTGATTTTTTAAAAATACATCTGACCTGTTAATTTAATCCCTTTTTCTTATCAGCCAAAGTAATCCTTACATTCATTTGAAAAGTTTAAAACTTCCAGACCTGCAGTCTAGATTCTAGAGTGTCTCTTTTCTCCTTTTTTATTAAAAAAAAAAAAATGTTTAAGCCAGCAACTCTGACAATGAGCCCCATCTGGTTGGTGTGCGTGGAGACCCACTGCCTATATAACTAGAAGATCTGTCCCTCCTTTTATAATAATTCATTTATCCACTCAACACATATCAAATAACCAATATGTGTATGGGACTGTGAATGACATTAGGGGAACAGTGTAAAATGAACATGCTCCTCACCCTTGTAATGGAAGAAACACTAAAGGAATGAACCAAAACACAGCATTTATAGTTCTCAAGAACACTTTGTGAATATATAAGTAATATATGCTTTTAAACAAAAATCTCGAGTATTGGCTGGGCATGGCGGCTTATGCCTATAATCCCAGCACTTTGGGAGGCCAAAGCATGCAGATCACCTGAGGTCAGCAGTTCGAGACCAACCTGGCCAATATGGTGAAACCCTGTCTCTACTAAAAATACAAAAATAAGCCGGGCATGGTGGCACGGGCCTGTAGTCCTAGCTACTTGGGAGGCTGAGGCAGGAGAATCACTTGAACCTGGGAGGCAGAGGTTGCAGTGAGCCGAGATCATGCCACTACATTCCAGCCTGGGCAACAGAGTGAGACTCCATCTCAAAAACAAAAAACAAAACCGAAAAGCAAACAAACAAAAAAACTCAAGTATTTTTTCCTTTTCTACATTTTATTGATTTTAAAAAGCACTGTATGTATATCTTCAGTGCTTTGACTTCTACATTGTCTTATAATATTGCTTATCTCACATTTTTCACTTGCCTGCCATAACGCTGATGGTTGCTAGATTTTCAATTCTTCTAGCATGTGAGTTATTTTTCTAATAAAACAAATTTTTAATTTAGCATTGTGGTAAAAAAATGCACATAACGTAAAATGTACTACCTTAATCATTTTTTAGTGTGCAGTTGAATAGTGCTAACTATATTCACATTGCTGTGCAACAAATCTCTAGAACTTTTTCATCTTGTAAGAGTGAAACTCTATATTCATTGAACAACAAACAACTTTCTATTTCCCCCTCCTCCAGCCCCTGGAACCACAATTCTACTGTTTCTCTGAGTTTGACTACTTTAGATACTTCATACGAGTGGAATCATGCAGTTTGTCTTTTTGTAACTGGTTTATTTCACTTCATGTAATGTCTTCAAGGTTCACCCACGTTGTAGCATGTGACAGGATGTCTTTCTTTTTTAAGGCCGAATAATATTCCATTGTATGTATATATCACATTGTATGTATCCATTCATCCACCCACTCGTGGACCTTTGGATTGTTTCCACCTCCTGGCTATTGTGAATAATACTGCAATGAACATGGTTATGCCTTCAGAGTGCTTTGACTCCAGATGTACACACTAATGTGCACCTGTGCCTGAATGTGATTCTTGACTATAAGAAAGAATGTTTGAGCTGGCAGAAAGGGAAAGGTAGGCCAGGTCAGGCTTACGGTCAGGCTCTCATGTTGGACATCCAGGCAACAGCAGAGAGATAGAAAACAGCCTGAATCCTTCAGAGTCCTATCTGAAAGGAAAGCACTAACTTGGGTTGAATGCTGACCATGCTGAACACTTTTGTGTCTGTTGATGGGGAAATGCGAGAGGTTTTTTGAATTATGATTATGAAAGAACAATTATTTTCTTCAACTTCACAACATCGTGTATAACAATAATGAAAAGTGATCACCAACATCAGGAACAAGCCCAGCAGGGCGTCTTAGCATGGAGGTGGTTTGAGTTATTTGAAAATAGGGTTAATATAGAATATATTCAAATTTCAAATATAATACAAACTACCATGAGTTTGGATTAGGATTGCAAAGAAACATGGGTGTGTGTGGCTGATGCGGCAGAGACCAAACTCTCAAGGGCACAAAAGTCCCTGCCAGGATCTAACCTGATGTTCTTTACTCCCTAGCTTGCTGGTTAAAGAAATCATTCCTGCTGAAAACTAGTCTTTAAAGAACTTTTGTTTCATATGCAGACCCCAGAGTCAATATCTGGGCTCCCATGTCAGGCCTGTAGATGACATTCCTGATAAAATCAGGTCATACACAGAAGGAATGAGTCAAGACCAGTTCTGAAGCTTCCCTGAGGACCAGGAAAAATGCCTTCAAGGAGGAAAAGAAAAACTATTACAAACTTGAGCCACATAGACTGACTTGCATGAATTTCTCCTAGCCCATCATTTCAGTCCTTAGAGAAGAGGAGGTGGCTTATTGCAAATTCAACTTTTGGTATCACTCTGGAGCTCCTTTACTTGTAACATAGCAAATATGGTTACTTTAAGATACAGGAAAGCAGAAAAGGCACTGGCCTGAGAGTCAGATGGTTTCTAGTTCCAGCATGGCTACTTACTAGCTGGGTGGCTTTGGACAAGTGGCTGCACCTCTTGAACCTCAGCTTACCTCCTGTGAAACCCAGCCCTGGGGCTAGAATAGCTCCATTCCTTTCGGCTCTACCATTCTGTGAATTAATGACATCAGTTGACCATTGATTTCATCCATTCTACTTTTTATTTGGCATTTGTTCATTTGATACATATATACATATATAAAAATCTGTACGTGGTAAAAATACAAAATAAGTATTTCTTTATAAGTTATACAATTAAACAGCTACCTTTTTAAAGTTTAAAAGCCATTGCAAAAAAAAAAAAAAAGAGTGAGAAAGAAATCTGGTCCGTCCTTTAAAGTCATTCACAATATCCTTGGTATAAAATATTCATACAACACATGTGTACAAAATAGTGTACAGTTCATAAGAGCTGTGCAAAGACAGCAAAGTTCGGTTAAAAAAAATCAAAGAGGCTGTGTAGGTCTCTCTGTCCACACCATGCTCATTTCCCAGGAGGTTTGCAGCTCAGCAACACCTCCCTAGGAATAACAAAAGGGCACAAGGTAGAGTGTGTGGTGTGTATACCGTGGATACAGAAAATAAAAAGAAAAAGCTTTAAAACACACATACAAGAATAGAGACTGCTCCTTCTCCCCCTTTAGAGAACTCACTTCTTTCCCCAGAGAGCTTTTGGAAGGTGACAGAGAAGACTCAATATGTATGTTGTGCCTTGGACCAGAAGGCACTAATATATATATACTGTTTTTGTTTTTGTTTTTTCCTTTTTGAAAATCTTGAGCTTTCTAAGAGAACACCTATGGGGAGACAGGAGTGGCGTAGGGGGTGGAGATGAGAGACTGGAGTGGAATAGGAGCCCCTTGCTACCTATTAGGGGAGGTGGAGGGATCTAGACAGTCAAGGTTGTTGGAGTTAGTTATATGATTTGGTGTTTTCACTCCTAACTCGGTTTCCTCCTCCATAAACAAATTTCCTACCATATAGGGTGGTTGCTGCTAACGACCAGCAGGGCCTGTCTCACAGTAAGGTCCAGGCCATGGGACCGTAGGACACCCCACTGTTTAAAACAGTTTGCAATAAACAAAATAGAATGGAGCCCTTGCTGAAAAGTTAAGGCTGGGACCAAAACTTAAAGTTAACTTACGTGGGGAGGACTATTGGGAGTTGTTTTTTGGGGGAAGGAAATGTCTCTTTGGGGCTACCGCAGGGCCGGTGGCGCCCTCAACGAGGTGATGGTTCTACAGTCGAGAGAGGCAGCATCTGGGCAAGGGCAAAAGTGAACGCGCAGACTGGACCCCACCTCTTCAATTTCAAAGCACTTAAAAACAGTACTCTGGAGTGCGAGCGGCTTCTAGGACACGGTGATTTCCTCCTCTTCTTCTCCCTCCTCTTCCTCCTCGGAGTCTGAGAAGTCCGAAGGTTTCCCAGGACTGCTCGAGTGCGCGGGCGAGGGGGGCAGCGGCTCTGGCAGCCGTGAGTCCCGCAGGTGCGGGGGGTCGGGGGACGCGTGGTAGGCCAGGCGGTGGCGGGGGCTGCCCGGACCCTCCTCCTCCTCCTCTTCGTCCCCAGGACCCTTCTGGCCCACGTCGCTGAGGTCCGGGTGCGGATTGAGCTTGGTGGGCAGGGTCTGCTCGCGGCAGCCCCCGCTAGACAAGAGTTCGCGCTCTTTGGAGTTCCGCCATTTCATGCGTCGGTTCTGGAACCAGATTTTCACCTAGGATGTCCCGGCGGGCAAGAGGAAGAGAGAAGCAGCGGTCAGATCTGGGGCCCCGGGGGACGCACGGGGCGGGGAGTGGAGTGGGGAGCAGGCTCTGTCCTTCCGGCTGTGTCCGCTCCCCACCCCCAGAAATGAGTCCAGGTGGATCCCCGCATTGACTCCGCCCCCGCATCAGCGCGCGGTTCCCTTTGCCCCACCTGCTGCCATCCTGCCCCGAAGGGCGGGGTTGGGGGACCGCTGAGCCTGGGAGAGAAGGAGGCAAGTGGGGGTGGGGAGAGAAGAGTTCTATCCTGCGGAGCTTCGAGGGTAGTGGCCCGTGTACTCACTCCCTCTCTAGGCCTCGGTTTTCCCATCTGTACAGTGGGACCTAAGCGGTTTCCGAACCCTTGCAATTGACGGGTGTGCCTGGAAGCGGTGAAGGGCGGGGGCGGGGGGTGCTGTGGAGGAACTGCGCTCACCTGCGAGTCTTTCAGGCCCAGCTTGGCCGCCAGCTTCTTGCGGTCGGGCTTGCTGATGTACTTCTGCTTCTGGAACATCTTCTCTAGCGCCTTGCGCTGCACGTCGGAAAAGACTGCTCGACGCAGCATGCCCCGCCGAGGCTTCCCGCGCGCCGCCAGCGGCCAGGAGAAGGTCCCGGGGATGGGCACGACGCTGGAGGACGCTGCAGGGTGGGGGGAGGTGGTGAGTGAGTGGGCGTACGCCCCCCATCCCCAACACGGCTCTCCCTGGCTTTTCGCTCTGATCCCTTCATCTCTTTAAAGCGCTCCTTTTTCTCCCCCTGGAGAATAGGCCACGAACCTACAAACCTGCGAGAGTGAAAAGCGCTTTCCGCCCAAATAACTTTCCCTTTCAACCGTGCAAACCCGGATTAGGTAAAACCACGGAAACACAGAAAATAGCCCCCACAATAGCAAGTTTCATTTTTCCATTCAGTGGACCCAGGGAAACAAACCTGCGTACATCAGCTAAAACAGCAATAGAAAAAATAAATTACAAAAATAAAAACAAAATATCCAACCGAGGCCACTGGGTTTCTCCCCTAAGCTTTTATCATTTCTGTGGCTTCTGCATTCTTTAGATGAAAATGAGGTGCTTTACTATTTTGATAAAGAGGGAAAAATCCGATTTAGATTTTTTTGAAAAATCCAATAAGTATTCATCTTTTTAATATTAATCCTTCCTCCCCTCCCCCACGAAACGTAAAGAATTCGGCCCGAATACATGAAAAGTGGCAGCTAATTAGCACATTGACTGCTTCCCAATGGGTATTGGTATGATAAAAGGGGGGAGAGTTTCGCTTTAAGCGAAAGAAAAAAACAAAACAAAAAGAAACAGAGACTCTAATGAAGCGTGAATGGTAATTGTGTAGTAATGAACTAACAGAAAAAGACTGAGGACAAGCAGCGAAAGCCATATATTACTGGGACAAAAGAGATTTACACTTTCAAACTAAACACAACTGCAGGCCAAGACCATTGGGAGAATACTGATGGCAGAGGCTTCTCTTCCCCGAATCGTTTTCATTAAATGGACATGAAAAGCTATTTATAAAGCTCGGGTTGTTTTTGTTAGAGCATTGAGATGAGGGAGAAAGGGAGCAAATTCCATTATTAGCAGCAGTGTGAATGGTGGTGGTGGTGGTGGTGGTGGTGGTGCTGGGGGGGGGGGGGGGGGGTGGCGAATTCTCTCTCTCCCTTTAAAAAATCAATTGCTTGTTTCTTTTGCTGATATTTGGGAGTGCTGTCGTGATTTTACCCATCCCCCGCAGGCCATACCCAGTTTTTCTTCTCTTTATAGGGACTCTTCTGCCTCCCTTTTAGTTTTGATCAGTGGCAGAGTTTTAGAGCCATCGTTTGAATCATCAGTGAGGTTACAGGAAGAAAACCTGGTGGAAGCTGTTTAAGGTATTGCTCCTTTAGGCTGGGAGACAATTATGGGCTTTCTTCCAACTGCTTCTTATTTTTCAAGATCAACGTTGTTTTATAAGACAGAGTTCAGAAAGGAGTACGAGAAGGAGTTTGGAAATCAGGCTGGAAATAGAAAGTTGGGATTGGGGGAGGATCTAGTCCCCCTCCCCCTGGGCAGCCCTAGGCATCCCACACAAGAGGGCACCCCATGTGGTCTTGTGAAAAGCCCGAAGACCTGAATGAGTCTTAAAGAGAAATTAGCCCCGGCTGGTAGGTGTCTCTCGGCGGCGTGGAGGGACTAGGGCCGGTCTGTGTGTGGCTGCCCGGAGGAGCTGACCAATTGGTCATGGTGCTGAAACCTTTGTGGGGAATCGTGGCCAAGTGCACTGACTCTGTGGGAAAACGGCGGCGTGAAGGGATGCCAACAGCTCCTCGCCGGGAAGGGAACCGCCTCAAATTGGGACCATGACAATTCCTGCTAATTTGTAGAGCAGGGAATTGGTGCAAAGTGTCAAGCAGTCACTGCTTGTGCTAAATAGGGCATCAAATTGGCGCGACGGATTCATGAATGTTGTACGCCTCGCAACCTCTGAACCAGAGCATAACCCCGAGGGGTGGACGGAGAAATATGGCTTCGGAGAAAGGAGCAATGGGCCGGGGCTCGGGCGCCGCCCTGCCTCGCGCAAAGAAGGGGGACAAGACCTACCTGGGAAATAAGAAGATCTGATGAAAGGCTGAAAGGACCCTTCGAAGTAGGGAAATGCGAAGGTCTTGGGAGGGACGCTCTGGAGCAAGGCTGGGGATGTTTCTGGCGGGCAGGGGAGGGGGGCAGAAAGGAGAGAGGGAGACAGAAAGAATCTGATTACGTACTTGCCTATTGTATAGCACACTGAACGCACGATATAATTAGCCCTTCATCTGGTTTCAAAGACATCTTTCTTATATGTTGACAGGGTAAAATAAATCTTCCCAACATTGTCTTATCTGTAAAACTCTTTTCTTTGCCCCCAACATAATTCTCTGCGCCGTCCCACTCTACCCCAATCTCCACCCTGGGCACTAACGAGATAGGTAGGACTGAGTGGGGATGAAAGAAACTGGAGATTTATAATATTAGCTAATCCAATAAACATATCATATTGAGTTAAAAAAAAAAAAAAAAAAAACTCTCCTAGAAGCTCGAAGGCAGAAACGCAGACGTCCAGGGGCGTGCGCTCAGCGTTACTGCACCAGATGAGACTGCGTGTGCTCCAGTTCATTCCGAGGATGGGGAGAGCCTGGAGGCTTTTCTTCCCCGGAATTGACTGGACTATTCTCATATTGCCTGACGTAGGGTCTCAGAGTTCGTGCGTATGTGTGTGCACCGATATGTGTGTGGGGCCCCGCTCGCTAGAGGAAACTGAGGCCGGGAGGACTCCGCGCATGCCTGGTACCTGAACGGGCCCTCAGGGTTCTGCCCTCGCTTACCTGTTCTGGGTCCCGAGGAGAGGATGGCGTTCACTCCAAACTTCAGAAACGTGGTCTCGCTGGCGGGCGAGACGGCAGTCGGCGAAGAGCCGCCCCGCCGGCTCCCGGGACCCGGGGAGCCCAGGTCCGAGGCCCCCGTGTCGGTGAGGGCCGTGGGGGCCCCCTGCCTGGGCGGCGACATGCTGGTGGTGGGCACGCTGCGGGGCAGGTAGGCGGGGGGTCGGCTGATGCGGATCAGATCCTCCACCAGGAAGCTGGAGTGGCCGGAAAATGCCGACTGCAAGGACTGGGGCAGCGTCAAGGTGGGCGTGGGCCGCAGGAGGCTAGGGTACCCGGCGGGGGGCGCGAGGAGGCCGGGGAACATCATGGTAGGCGCGGGGCGGGCGAAATAACCCTTCTTTCAGTGGCCGGAGGGTAAACACCTCGCTTCCCGCCCCTCCCGCCCCCGCAGTGTCCTCTCTCTTGGGCTTAGCAAACGTCTCCAAGTAACAATCCCACTTGGGCGTCTGCGAGTCCTCCGTGGTCCTTCCGTCGAGGTGATGGTTTTATAGTGGCCCGCCCGCTAAAGCACTTTGAAAAGTGACAGCTCTGACAATGAAGTTCAACAAAGTTCTCCACTCGAGCTTCATTCGCCGGAGGCTCTGGACGCTCTGATTGGCGCAGGGGTGCAATTTATGATTGGATTAGTCTTCATAAGCATGGCCCGCACAATGGGCCGGCAACAAAGGCCCGCGCGCATCAATTCTGCATATCGACCGCCTCTTTGCAATACAGTGCGCCCCCAAAGCTCTCGCGGAAGGTTTTTGTTCCGAAGCAACACCCAGGCTAATTAAATGCCTATTTAGAAGTTTCAGATGACATCTTGCCTCATAGAAAAGGAATTATTTAAAGAACGCACTAAATTTATTTGCAGCTCCCCCGCTAAGCCTGGAAAATAAATCAATAAATATTCATAGAAATACATCTTCAGGCTATCAGCAAAGTTACCCTCCCTCTTGTGGGGGTGGGGCAATGAAAAGTTTCAAGTCAGTGGACATAAAAATATACTCCTTTTCCGGTCTCTAACCCTATCCGTTAATCGAGCTGAAGCGTAAAGCAGATGTAGGGGTGAGTGAAATCAGTGTTAGAAGTCCCATTCTGACGACTCAGGGAGACTTGGAAGTGGATGCTTTGGGACCACTGGATGTGTGTCCGTAAGAGTAGGGGAGAGGTCTGGAGTTATTTCATCTCGGGAGACGGGTTGAGTTTGAGCGTTGGTGGATACCTGAACAGTAAAACGAGTCTCCTTCAAATTCCCGGCAACTTGGAAAACGATTTTCTCTAGGAGTTTCTGCAAGGGGCTCTCCGCACCTCACCTTGAGGGAGGAGCGGAGGAGAGCTGCGCTGGGCTGCGGGGCGGCAGGATTCCGCTTGCAAACAGCTCAGGCTGACCGGAAACTGCCTCCGGCAAGGGTATCCAATGGCTGTGAGTGCTATGCTGGCCGTTCTCCAACCACAGAGAGCTCTCGGCATTTTAAGTTGAAACTCACAGCCCTGACATTTTAAGTCATAGCAGCGAACCCTACCACTTGCGGGGCGCTTAACTTGGCCCAAGATTTGTCAGCTTCTTAATTAACTACAACGCACAAACACGTGAAAACCAGAGGGAAGGGATGCGGTTCCCAAGAATGTTGGTCCACCCCAGGAAAGCCTCCTCTGAATGTGGGGCTTCAAACAAGACTCTTCCTGGAGACAGTCCCTTCGCTTTCCTCTGGTTGGGGCTGAGGTGGCACTAAGACTCGATTCCCCCCATTTCTCTGTTCGGCGAGATAACAGATGTGTTAAATGTCCCATTCATCTCTTTAGTGTGGCTGAACCTCCCCAAAGAGAAGTGTGCAGCCCCGCCAGGCCGCCCTGATCCTATTAACCATGAACTAACTGTCACCTTCAGCTGGTTTTCCTTTTTGCTTTTTAACACAAAGCTTTCTGAAAAATCTTATTAACCAGCTTTATTTCTCTCGATGGTTTTGTTCGGGGTGTTTTGTGTTGATGATCTCCATGTCGCTGCTTTAACCATTCAATGAAAGTGCATCTGCGATTTATATCACATTAAACCAGAAACGGAGCCCGCTAAAACTCTCCCTTGATTCAAATTAAAAAGTTATTTAGGGCCCGGCTCCAGAGGCGAATTAATGCTAGAAGATGACGTAAGTACGGAGTTTCTGAGCCCAAGACTGCTCACGCTCATGGGCAGCGGGAGAAAACCAATCAGGAAAGAAACAACTTTTAAATAAGGGGCTATTTAAATATGGGAAGCGCCTCCCTGGAAACGGAAAAGGGAGATCTGTCGAAGAACGTCAGAAGTTCCTCTTTTTGAAGTTTGCAATAACATATGTGAGAAAAGTATAAGCTATCTGAACTCCTGCACTTTAACCTTGCCACGAGAAAGCTTCCCACTGCAATAAGACTGGCTCTCTCCGTTCCTCTCCCGTCCTTTTTTCCTCAGGCCCACCTCCCTCCTTTTCCCACTCCCTTTCCCTCTGCCCCCCACCCCTTTTTCTCTCCGCGTCTTAAGGACTTGGGCAATTGCCAGTTCCCAGAAGGACGCTCCGAGGTCTTCAGGACGTTTGATTCCCTACCGGTGAAGCGCTTGTCCAAGTCTTCCGGATGATCAGAATAGTCTATATTTGCCAAAATCAACTTGGATTTTGTTTTTTTGGAGGGGGGGAACGGTAAGAACTTGAAGTCAGCGTGAGCCCTTCCCACCTCCTCCTTCCCTGTTGGGGCGTTTGCCGGGGTGTAGTTTCCTGCCCGTTGACAGGCTTCATGCCACCCCCTAGCCCCCGCCCCAAGCCCCCGCCATTCTGCCTCACTATAGACTAACTGCTACTAACTTCTCGGGTTTTAAAAATCTACCCTGCCATTTTTTGGAGGGTGGATCAACCCCTTGCTGCGATCCACGTGGACCCTGTTTCCTGGGGTCGGTCTCCACAGCCTCCTAAAGAATTCCTAAAGCGCCAAAGAGGAAAAGTGAGGGCCGGGGCGAGGGCGCGAGGGTTGGCTGCCCGTGAAAAGGCAAAATAAATCCTAGGGAAGCAAGAAATTGGACGAAAGGATCTTACTTTAAGTGATCTCCTTGAACGCGTCTTTTCAAACTCCGCGATAGCCTAAGGGGTTGCGCGGCGCGGCGCGGCGGCTGCTGCTAAGACCTGTGACTAATGCCATTTGACCTGAGCCCGTGGGGTTTCGTGCGTCCTGCCATTCATTGTTATGTCGTTATCTTCAAGTTTATTTCGGAGAAATCACTCGCAGTGTTTGTCTCAAGGCTGAGCTTTCTGTCTATTTCTCTTTCAAGGGAAAAGAAGACGGGAGGGGAAAAGAGAGAATCGGAGGCCCTGGTTTGGGGTTTAAGGTCCTTGCCTACGCTGCGGGGGAGGCCGCAGCAGATCCGGCTGGGGTTCCCCGGGCCTAGGTGGCCAAAGCTGCCGAAACCTCCCTTGGATAGTAGAAAGAGCGTGTCGGAACGCACTCTGGGGGTTCCTTTCACCCATCGCAGGGGAGAGCGAGCATGTTGCTGCCCTGGGCGCAGTGCAGTCCTAGCAGCAGCGCGGCCCTCTCCAGTGCTGGCCGTGCCTGGAATTCTTGGATAAGCAAAGGCCAGCAAGCGAGGCGAAACGGACACTACAAAGTAGAGAGTGGAGTGAGCTTCCCCGCCCTCTGAAAAGATGGCAAGTGTCCGTTTCGGGAAGGCTGCAACGCTAAGGTCACCCTTCGCAGGCTTCGGACCCCCAGGCCTCCACGCTCCCTGCCGTAGCAGCCAACAGAGTGAGAGCACATTTTGGAAGATTGGCCGGACGCCG
Source organism: Papio anubis (assembly GCF_008728515.1). Lineage (NCBI taxonomy): Eukaryota > Metazoa > Chordata > Mammalia > Primates > Cercopithecidae > Papio > Papio anubis. The sequence continues at coordinate 79,479,304 of NC_044987.1, forward strand.
GGCGGTGACAGGGGAAAGCGCCCGACGCCTGGCTTTGGGGTGGGGGGGGGGGGTGAGGGGGTGGGGGCAGGGAGCTAACGGGCCAGGCGAAGGAGGAGGGCTGCAAGGCTCGGACTGAAAGAGCTTTCCTACCGCCCCAGCCCCTCTTTGCAAGCCTCTCTATTAAGACAGCTCTAAGGGGTTCACCTTCAGAATAGGCCACTAGGAGCTACCGCTGCCCCAGCTCTTTCTAGTGTCTCCCCCCTCACCCCCCATCCCTTTCACACGCACTCCCCTCTTTTTCCTTGAAAATCCTTCTATTGTGCCAATCAAGCAGATGGTTTGCAGGAAATATAGCTTGGCCTCGCTGACCGAAACTAATTTTAACTAGCTTTCCAAGCCCGAAACGTTTGTTTTGCTCTTACAAAATAGCCCCCAAAACAGCTGGCAAGGGTGAATTAAACCCATTAAAGACACATTTATAAGAAATTATATTCACATAGATTGCCTGAACCCCCTTGTGCTGCCTAAGAGAGGAGATGAGCGCATTTAAATGAAAATGTCGCCGGACGCTCCCCTCCTTAACATAGCCTGAAAGTCTCAAAACATTTTACTAAATAGATTAACTTGACTATTGTCTTGCATCACATTTATCAGCTTCATTAAGTGAATAGCTGAACAAATATATTACGCATGCATGAAAAGCTCTTTTTCAAGGAGCCTCATTGTATCCTCAGCCCTGACAGGTGGTTAACTGTGTGTTGTTTTTGTGTGTGTGTGTGTGGGTTTTTTTGGTGTTTTCTTTTACTTTTTTTTTTATTATTATATTTTTTTAACCCGAAGAAAGGGGATCTCTGTAGAGTGGCACAGGGCTTGCAGTGCGGACTTGGAGAAAGTTTACTTTAACTACCTTCTTGGACAAACCTCTGCCCCAGCAATATTAAAACCATGTTGGGCCAAAGAGATATGAGACCGTTCAAAATAATCAAAATTAAATTTTGGTAAGCCCAGCCTTGAGTGCTTTCTCTCTCTTTCATTATCTCTGCCCCCTTGTCTGGGAAATTAATTTCATACTGCTCCTTTTTAAAGCTTTTTAAACATAGCCATTGTTTCTCCTTGTTTAACCAGGTTTTCACAGACTGCAAGATTAAATATTCTTCTTTTTTAAAAAAGAAAATAATAATAAAGACAGAGTCTCATTTTGTTGTCCAGGCTGGTCTCCAACTCCTGGCCTCAAGTGATCCTCCAGCATCTAAATATTCTTTTAACTCACATTTGGATGCATTTCACTTTACTGTATGTCTTTAGAAAACGTTCTTGTCTCCTGGGCCTCGGTGTCCCTATGGGTAAAACAAGGGGTTGCCCTAGAAAGCTCTCTAAAGGCCCTTTCAGATCTGATTTCCTGAGGTTTAAAAACCCTCAACTCTTTGTTGCGTTGTGAAGGGGCCCAGCAACTCCCAGTCCCTGAGCCCAGTGTGATGACAGGAAGGACAGCACCTCCAGGTTCTAGGGTGCTGCCTTGGTGGAGGGGAGGAAAGTGGAGTACTCTAGAGGCCTAAGGCAAATCTGCCAGCTGGGGAGGACTGCACACACTGGGTTCTCATTCCTGGGGTCTCAGGATACACTGGGTACCAAGAGCAAAAGCCTGGAGGTCACGCCACCCTCACATTCTGGTCCACATCCCTCCCTTCAAACTGGCTGCCCTGCCTACTGCTCCTCTCCAGTTCTTGGTGAGAAGTGGGAGGGGATCTTCCCTGGCCCACTCCCCTTGTCCTGGGCCTCACTTTTTAGCTGCTTTGGTTACTGGTGGAGTGCCACAATGAGCCCCTTCCACACCATGCTCCATCATCTTTTCCCTCTCTTGCCTTTTCTGCCTTCCCCTAACCCCAAGCTGGAACTATTGATGTTCTCTCCTGGAATTTTCTGGTTGAAGAGGCTTGGATGAAGGTGAAATTGGTGCTGGGTGGGAAAGGGTATAGAATCTTTCTCTGAAAGGGCTGCTTTTGTCCAAGGCAAGAGGAGCAGAACTGTGCTGTGAATGAAGGTTGTCTTATGATGTAGATAAGTATCTCTGCTTAAAAAAACAAAAGTTAGCCTGGTGCAGTGGCACACACCTGTAATCCCAGCACTCTGGGGTGCCGAGGTGGACAGATCACTTGAGTCCAGGAGTTTGAGACCAGCCTGGGCAACATATTGAGACTCTATCTCTAAAAAAAAAAATTTTTTTTAATTTCTTTTTAAAAGCTGTTTTGGAGCAGCCTCCAGAAGAATAAGAAGAGCTTGTTGGGTGTGGTGATGACTTGCAATCCTTTCCCAAGTGATTAATCTTCCCTGATGGTTTGATGAGATTCTTAGGGAGGGGGCTGAAGATAGTTGTGTTTCTTTTGGAAGAACTTCCTTCAGTCAGATAAGGGAATTTCAGAGCAAGCCACTCACTCCCTGTACTTCAGAAGGAGAAGTGGGAGAGGCAGAAGAAGGTCAGTGAGAGACTTTGTGTCTGAGGCTTATTTCTGAGGACTTTCAGTCTCCTTTGTTCAAAGCACTCAGCATGCCAAAGCGCCATATTTTGGGCTATTGTTTTCTGAGTACCAAGAGAAGGAAAAGAAATTATGTTTAGAATCAGGACGCGTAAACTGGAGGAGTGCGGGAGAAACATCCTTGCCTCTAAACATCAAAGCTCATTTTGTCTCCGTTTGAGATTTAGAGATTTGCCCTGTTGGGACAAAGAGGTAGACACCCATGGGAGGATTGGAGGCAAAGCTACTAGTTCTTCATAATGTAGTGAAAGTTAGTTTTAAAAATTATTTTTTCTTCTCACAGGTAGGGAGTCTTGATTTGGCCAAAGGAGGGACTTATCAGAGGGGCTGTTTTGAACCATGAGCCAGTGCTTGAGAGGGAAATATTCTGTATTGTGTGAGCCTCTAAATTGCTGGAGAGTTATTTGCCTGGGGCTGAGGCTTAGATTTTAATGCAGTAAAGAGGGAAGGAGAAATCTCCAGGGACTTTTGCCTGCTCTACAGTTCCACTTAGTCAGTGTAGGGAAGGGAGAGGGAGGCATAAGAGAATGTGACATTCTCTTACACTGGTAAGAAATGAGGAAAATAGCTTTATTTATGGTATTACTATACTACACAAAGGCCTCAAGACCAAATGCCGGCTTCCATCTGCAGAAAGAAATAAGACAATCGCCTGCCTGCTTATCTACCATCAACCTCCCCTCCCACTGCAGAGAGAAAAGAGATGGTCATCAGACAGAGAGGTTCCTTTCTGCCAGCTTACCCTCCATTCTATTCACATCCCTGCAGAGAAGCCCCCTCCTGCCTCCTTGGTAACTGTGCTAGTTGGTTATTTTTTGTTTACCCTTCTAAACCCCACTGTCTACTCTTTCTCCCTCCTGCTTTGCCCTGAGAGGCTGACCTCTAGGCCATGCATTGACACAGGATACCTTGCTGGCTAGATTCTTCTAGCTGATTCCTATCAATGGAAAGCACTAGCACCAACTCAAGGGCAGAAGAGGTATTTATTCCTCCCACTCCCTTCTTGCCTAGTTGCATTTCTGGGAGGGACTGTAGCTACAGCTTCCAAGATCACTGGACTCTGGCAACATTGTCCTTTCAACCTTCTGCCCTTTCACACCTATGGACATAATGGGATATAATGGCTTCCCACTGTTGCTGGTCTTTAAGTACATTAATATCCTTTGTTTATTTCCTTTACCCACTCACACCTCTACAAACAGTCTCTTGCATATGCACTAGAAAATCTGCTGCTGGAATCCTGACTGATACAAGGACCTTGTTCTCCATTATTCTTTCTATATATAGCTTCATATTTTCTCTATATTAGCTTTAATATTCCCTTCACCACTGGTTCTTTCAAATTGTGTTCATTTTCAAAAGGACTCTCCATTGACCTTATGTCTGTCTGTAACTACCTCTTCTTAGAAATGTCCTGTAACTCCTGTGAGGCCTACAGATGGAGGCTTACCTTCTGTGAGGACTACACATGGAATCCCACCCTACTTTACTACTCACCCTACATTATGAAGGGCCACACACCCCGAAGTGTTGACACCTGGTCTGAATATCTGAAATCCATCCCCAAGCCCCACAAACAGCCATTCCTGGGCTATGCCTTAGATTTGGTGATAGGCATACCTGTGATGTGATCCACCCTTGGGCAGAGAGACCTGGGAGGGGTTTGTGCAGTCTTTGAAAATGAGCTTGGTTCTATTTGGGCAAAGAATTCCTGGGCCTAAAAGGGAATATATAGGCTCTAGGTGAACAAGTGTCTCTGTGGCCCCATGGATTCCTGCCCCATGGAGATGCATAGGGCTGTAGAGAACCCAGACTGGGGACCTATCTTAAGCCCCAAGCAAGGTCCCTGTTTGGTCTAAGCATGATACTTCTTTCATAACCAAAGTTTTTGAAAGTGATGTCCACCTTGGCTTATTTCATTTAACATAATGTCCTCCCAGTTCATTCATATTGTCACAAATAACAAAATTTAATTCCTTTCTATGGTTGAATAGTATTCCACTGTGTATATGTACCACGTTTTATCCATTCATATGCTTATGGACACTCAGGTTGATTCCATTTCTAGGCTATTATGAATAATGCTGCAATAAATATGACAATGCAGATATCTCTTCAACAAACTGATTTCATTTCCTTTGGATGTATACCCAGTAGTGGGAGTGCTGGATCATACAGTAGTTCTATTTTTAAATTTTTGAAGAATCTATATACTGTTTTTCATGTCTATACTAATTTACATTCCCACCAAAAGTGTGTGAGACATTCATTTTCTGCACATTCTCACCAACACGTGTCATCTTTTATCTTTTTGATAGTAGCCATTCTAACAGATGTGAGATGGTATCTCATTGGGGCTTTAATTTGCATTTCCCTGATGATTAGTGATGTTGAACAGTTTTTTTATATTCCTGTTGGTCATTTGTATGTCTTCTTTTGAGAAATGTCTATTCAGATCCTTTGCCCATGTAAAAACTTGAGCTGTTTTCTTGCTATAGAATTATTTGCATTCTTTATGTATTTTGGATACTAACTTCTTAGCAGATGGGTAGTTTACAAATATTTTCTCTTATTCTGTAGGTTTTGTCTTCACTCTGTTGGCCCTTTCCTTTGCAATGCAGAAACTTTTATAGTTTGATGCAGCCCCATTTGTCTAATTTTACTTTCGTTGCCTGTGCTTTTTGGTCATATTCAAAATAACTATTGCCCAGACCAATGTCATGAAGCTTTTCCCCTATGTTTTCTTCTAGTAGTTTCACAGTTTCAGGTCTTACATTTAAATCTTCAATCTGTTTTGAGTAGATTTTTGTATATGGTGTGAGATAACAGTCTAATTTTATTCTTCTGCATGTGGATATTCAGTTTTCCCAGAACTCTTTATTGATGAGACTATTCTTTCCCCATTACATGTTCTTGGCATCTTTGCCAAAAATCAGTTGGTGCTAAACATGTGGGTTTGTTTCTGGGCTCTCAATTCTGTTCCATTGGTCTGTGTGTCTGTGTTTATGCCAGTACCATGCTGTTCTGGTTACTATAGCATTGTAGTATGTTTTGAAATCAGGTCATATCATGCTTGCAGAAGTTCTTTTGGATAGCATTGACTAGGGTTCCTGAATATGGGAAACTGAAGCCAAAAACCTGAGGCTGCTGGCCTGCAGAAATGGAAACCTAGAACGATATGACTGCTGTATTCAGATACTAAAAGGCTGCCAAGAGAAAGTAAGTAATGAGTTCCCTGTTACTAGAAGCAGCCAAGGAATAGCATACTTTACAGCAAGTAGGGAGATTTTAAAACGTACATTAGATCTTATCACTCTACCCTTTCTTTCAGTCAACAAATATTTAGTGACACCCTAGCATATGCCAGCAGGTGCTATTCCAAGTGCTGGGAATGCTGGAGTAACAAGACATACACAGTTCCTGCCATCCTGGGCCTTCCTATTCCACGGAGAATGAGGTGGAAGCAGGTCCTGCTGGCCCCTTCATCCTCCCCTCCTTACCCATACTCCTGCCATCCCCATCTCCTCTCTCCTCTAAGGTGCCAGGTTTCTTCTTACTACTCTAGTTTTGCATGTGCTTTTTCTTCTGCCTTCTTAATTTGTTTAACTCTTGTTCATCTTTCAAATTACAACGTAAATACTACTTTCTCATCATTCAGTTTTAATCACCTTATATTTTTTCTTCTTGGGATGATATATATATATATAAAGCATTGCCACTTACTAACTGTGTGACCTTGGGTCTGGTTACTCAGCCTTCCTGTTCCTTAGTTTCTTCAACTGCTTTATCTAAAATAGGTATAATAATACCTACCATAAAAGATTGTAAAAAATACATATTCCCTACAACAGTGACCAGCCTATATTTAGATTCATGAGAAGTTTAATGCCTTTACCCCTCAAGGAACAAAATATTCTAACTCCTAATTCTACACCAGATTTCCTTTTAGATATTGGTGAAGATTTTTGTTTTGTTTTGTTTGTTTTTTGAGATGGAGTCTCACTCTGTTGCCCAGGCTGGAGTACTGTGGTGCAATCTTGGCTCAATGCAACCTCTGCCTCCTGGGTTCAAGCAATTCTCCTGCCTCAGTTACCAAGTAGCTGGGACTACAGGTGCGTGACACCATACCCAGCTAAATTTTTGTATTTTTATTAGAGACGCAGTTTCACTATGTTGGCCTAGCTGGTCTGGAACTGCTGACCTCAAGTGGTGATCCACCTGCCTTGGCCTCCCAAAGTGCTAGGATTATAGCCACGAGCCACCACATTCGGCCTGGTGAAGAATACTTAAACCAATAATAATAACAGGAACAATGATAGTGATATAGTGATATATGCCTTTACTTACTATGTGTCTGGTACTTTGTTAAATATTTTCCATGCATTATTTAAAATAATCCTCAAAAGAATCTTATGAGGTAGATACTATTGTTATTCCTACTTATTTAAAGGACAGGACACAGAAACTGAGGGAAGGTTAATAATATTAACTGTGGTAGCTTTATAGCATGTTAACTTGACTAGGTTGAACTACACTTTTCAGGATTCCCTCCCTATGTGATTCCAGTTAGGGTAGGCCACAAAAGAAAACCTGAGAAATTTGGAGAGTGAAAGAAAAGCGATAGCCCTGTTGTAGCCACTTCACTGGCATGAGGCAGCAGCTGGCCCTGCAAGTGCTCTGTGCTCCCCAGCTTCCTTGACTCCAGGGCCAGTTGTGCGTGTTTAGCTGTATGAAGAAGGGCTTGTGCTTTGGTAGGACTTCCACACTCACAAGAACAGAGGCAGCAGGGACTGATCGGCATGGGTTTTAGTCTGTTCTCATGGGCTTCCAGCTCATGCTGGTGGTTCTATCCTGCTCTTGATCTCCCCTTACTTTTTGTCCAACATTCCTTCTCGACTGCCTGCCCCTTGCGCTCCAGCATTAGACATGAAGGTGACAGCCTTATGGAGGATGCTTAGTTGGCTCTCACAATTGTATCAGGTTAAACTCCTGTAAAACATCTATATACATATATATGGATATGGATATATAATATATATGCTACATATGTATGCTATAATACATAGATTATATATAGGCTACATATGTATGATATATATGAGGTATATCTGATGTAGTATTATGTAAGAGATATATGTATGCATATATTTTATTGGTTCTGAACCTCTCATTGAATCCAGACTCGTGCAGTGCCCAAGGACACACCGAGAGTAAAAGCCAGAGCTGAGGCTTGGAACTCAGTACTCTGCCCCAGAACCAATGTTCATAACCATTATTCTATACCAACCCGGAACCACTCTCTAAGAAAGTCTTGGGATTTTGGAGGTTGATGAGAGTTGTCTGTGGTTTCAATTCTAATCTGGGGCCCTCTTCTTCTGCCTTGAAGTACTAATAGGGATTAAAATGTCATTATACTCATAAGCCTAGCCAAACTGACACCCAGAAGGCATTCAGCAACAAAGTTTCACTGGCTTATAAAAATCAGGAGTTCCACTACTAGTACTACTACTACTATCAGTACTACTACTACCAAGGATGTGACCACATATTTAGCACTTACAGAATTCCAGGTACTGTTCTAAGTGCTTAGATATCAACTCATTTAATCTTTACAACAGTCTAAATAAGTGGATGCAGCATTTCTAGCACCCACTTACTCACAGAAGTAGTTACTAGATTTTTAAAAAGTGAACTTTGTGAGGGCAGGGGACCAAGCATGTGGGGGAGAGCTCGGATTCCTGCTCTGATGAAGGGAAATTAAATATGAATTCCAGTTCTACCTTGGCTCCAGTTTGAAGTACATATATCTCAAGTGTCTAGGACATATCTATCAGTCAGGATGCCTTTGAGTGCAAGTGGCAAAAGACCCATCCAAAAATAGAATAAACTCTAAAGGAAAATTATTATTTCCCAAAACAAGAAAGCCAGCGGGAAGGTAATCCCAGAAGGAAGAATCCCAGGCAGACAGAGAAGGGATGGCAGATCAGAGTTCATTAATTCATCGGCTTATTGATAGCACTAAAGACTCAGGTTCTTCCCTTCTCTGCTCAGCCATCTTTAATGTTTGAATTGCCCTCTTTGGCTGGTTCCCGATTGGTCCCTGATGGTTCCCTTACCTCCAGGCATCACAAGCCAGTGACAATGTTCAGCAGAAGAGGAATGAGCCAATTTATTATATTCTCCTTCCTTTTATCAGCAGGGAAAATATTTTCCAGAAGCCCAACCTAAGGATTGCTTTTAGTGCCAATTGACCAGTCACTGGCAAGGAAAATGGAATCACCATTATTTGATTAAACAGATCAAGGTTCACCTCCCTGGGGCTAGTGAAGGGCCCAACTTCCTGTAAACACGTGCATGTTATTAAGGAAAAGGGGGATTGGGGAAAGGACTGGTTATGGCAAGGTTTTTTTTAACATCATGTGGAGCCATGTGGTATATTGTAGGATGTGTAGTGGCATCACTGGCTTCTACCCACTAGATACCAGTAGCACATCTCTCAAACACCTCATCACGATGGTCAGAAATGTCTCCAGTGATATGGTTTGGCTGTGTCCCCACCCAAATCTCATCTTCATTGTAGTTCCCACAATCCCCACCTGTTGTGGAAGGGACCTGGTGAGAGGTAATTTAATCCTGGGGGTGGTTACCCTCATGCTGTTCTCGTGATAGTGAGTTCTCACGAGGTTTGGTGGTTTTATAAGGTGCTGCCCCGCCCCACTGACTGTCATTCTTCTCTCTCCTGTCATCATCTGAAGAAGGACATGTTTGCTTTCCCTTCCACCATGATTGTAAGTTACCTGAGGCCTCCCCAGCCATGCTGAACTGAAAGTCAATTAAACCTCTTTCCTTTATTAGTTACCCATTCTCGGGTATATCTTTATTAGGAGCATGAGAATGGACTAATACATCCAGAAACTGCCAAATGTTCCCGGGGGCGTGAGGTTGGGGGGCCGCTATTTAACCCATTTGAGGACGACTTGGTTAGAGGATAGCAGGTCCTGCACTTCTGGCTCCAGGCAGGCTGTGAGCTGGGAAGGGACTGAAGAATGAGAAGGTGACCACAAAGGGTCAGTTATGGAAACCTAGAAAGCAAGGGCCAGTCAGGGTAGCTTGGGAGTGTTTGTCACCAGACGAAGGCAACTGGAGGCTGAGTCCTCTAGGCTGATGCGCTAAGTCTCCTAGATGTTTCCTGTTGAGAATCAGGACTGAATAGGGCTGAGCTTGCTGGAGAAGATTCCCATGGCCCTCAATTGTAGGTAAAGGAGGGATGTGACAGGAGAGGGATTTTAACCAGAATGGTCATCCTGAACACTCCTGAGCATATGTCACTGCACATACATCTAGCCATCAGTAGATACTGAATGAGAGTTTGTTAAATAAATGATGAAAACACAGAACAAAGGAAGGGAAAAACGGAGTTGCACTTATTTTATTTTATTTTTTTTCTGAGACAGTTTTGCTCTGTTGCCCAGGCTGGAGTGCAGTAGTGCAATCCTGATGCAATGCAGCCTTGACCTCCCAGGCTCGAGCAATCTCTGATGTCAGCCTCCTGAGTAGCTGGAAATACAGGTGCGTGTCACCATGCCCAGCTAATTATTCTTGTATTTTTTGTAGAGATGGGGTTTTGCCATGTTGCCCAGGCTGGTGTCAAATTGCTGAGCTCAAGCGATCTGCCTGCCTCAACCTCCCAAAGTGCTGGGGTTACAGGTGTGAGCCACCACACCCAGCCTGAGTTGCATTTATTTTTGAGTAAAAATGTGGTATCAAACAACATTCCTGAATAGCCACTAAACCTGTAATTGCTGGATATCAAGCAACACATTTTAGACATTTGCCGAAAAGTATCCGGGTTAGAGTGAGAGGAAAGGGAGTGTGGCCCTTTTAGTAAAAATTAATTGTGTTTGCTCAATGCCTCTTTTACTTTTAAATGGAAGTCTACTTTTTGTGAAAATAGAGATATCCTCTGGAATAACAGAAAGCAAAAGCAAACTGCAAAAAAATACCAAATGGCATTTGGCAAAAAAACCAATTTTTCTTGTAGTTAGCTGAATGAGTGTTTACGAATTTTAATTCTTAATACTTATTTTGCTTTCTTATTTTTTAAAAGTGAATAGTTTCCTAATATGCATATGTAGTTAAAACATGTTTCAAAGGCTTTCTCAAATTCACAGCCTCTAGAGGGATTGTGGTTAGAAAAGGTATTTCTGCCTTCATCAATTCAGAAAGACAAGCTTTGCCTGCGGGGTCATGCCCCTCTATTTTAGGTTGTGTTAAAAGGGGGCACCGAAATATTCAAACTATTTTACTACAAAGCTAACAAACATACCGACGGCCCCAGTTTCTACTCATGTGTAACTTCTGACCCTTTCTCAAAAAAGCAAGTACTATGATTACTAGGCATTGCTTTTTAAAAATAAAGCTTGCGTTGTTTTCTTCCTCTCATTTGCATTTTCATCATAGAACAGTTCACAAATCCATGTTTTTTTTTTTTTTTCTGCCACCATTCAAGATATTTTGCTATCAGTTATGTGCAATCAATCGCATAAAGCATGAAGAGAGCGGGGCTGCTGTTCATATGTTGCCTGTTAATCTAATTACTGAGGTGGGGGCTCCAGAAATAGAGCTGCCCACATAGAAAAGCTGTCCCCCCACCTGGTGGATTGTTTAGCCAAGCTTTTTAAATGTGCAGAGTTTAAAAAAGAAGGGGGACAGGAGGAGGCACGGGTAAAGAAATAAATCTTTTTTTTTTTTTTTTTTTAAGTTTCTATGCAGAGCAACGGAAAGAATTTAGTGGTTGTCAACATGAGTTTAGTACGAAGGTATGGTTTAAAACGTAGGTTCATTTTGACTGAGCTTCAGGTCACGCAAGTCCAGGGAAACCTGTGCTGCTATTTGTTTTTTGTGTGTTTTAAAAAGGGTTCATAAGACGTTAAGGGAGGGAGATGAAGCGGAGGGGGCGTCCCAGGGGGATGACGTCTATTAAAGGGTGGATACTTCAGGGGTGTTATTTCCAGAGGCTCTTAGTGACTGATTGTGTGAAAGGGTAGCTCTGAATGAGCAGCTCCAGCCTGGCTTGATTTTGAACTGGTTTTAATCCTTGATTCCTACAAACAAAATAAAATACCTTGTCGAATAGAGCCCATTGAGTGCGGATGATGGGTTAGGAGTGGGGGTAAGAGATGGTAGCGTGGATGCTTGTTTATCGAGGAGGAGTTGTCCGTTGTTCCTGGAGCCAGTGAAAGGAAAGACGCCAGAATCTGATGGCTGGGGTAGCATTGATGTGAGGTAACGGGGTAATCGGATTGAAAGGGAGCCATAGTATTTATGTCAGTTCACATTTCGTCAAAGGAATAATATGAGGTGCTACCTAGTTGAGGCATTGGCCTGGGGGTTCAGTTAGCAAGCATCCAGGCCTCATTGGATTCAAATATAAATTAATTCTCACAGGAGCATTGCCTGATTAATCTATTTGCATAATAGTAGAAAAACTGCAGAGTGGTTACTTTTTTTTTTCTTCTGCAGGGATTTGGACAAAAAAAGGTTTAAATTCATTTGAAAAAAGAGGGTGTGAGAAGTCAGAGAAGCAAAAGCCCCCTCTGGGGCTCCCAGAGCTGTTTTCTGGACCAAGAAGAGTTGGAGTTGAGGGAAGCCCCACTGGCTCAAGAAGTTTAACTCTTCCTAGGAAAAATCACCTTTTTCTGAAGCATTAGGAGTCTTAGGTCTTGGCTCAGATGGTGGGGTCTGGTTCAGCAGAAGCTCGGGACATCGGCCCAGAGTGAAATATCCCCCTAGGTTTAGGTTCTGGTCAAAGGACATCATAGTTTCAAAAATATAGAGGTTCAGTTGTGATGTACTCAGGTTCGCTGGGTGTTTCTGAAAAGAATTTCAAGTCTATTTGCTATTTCATTGAGAAATAAGTAATAGGGTTTATAAAACTCAGGACATTCATGACCTATTTTGACTCAGTGCGTTCAATCAGTGAGAACCGGCTGAGCACAGCCTGGTGCTGCTGGTGTGTGTGGTGAGTATGACAATGAAATCTGTGTCTTATTTTTAAAAACCATGTTATAAAAACAGGATGGATGGAAGACGACTAAGAGTTCCTGAGTTTCATATTTTTGATACCAAAGTTATTTTTTCTGTAAAAATTTTAATAACAGAATTTTAAAATATAGCTATAAACATTACTTAGCAAATCCAGCCTTGATTACTTCCAGTCTTTGCTCAAGAAGAAAGACCTTTCTTTTCATAGTACTATAGGCACTGTCTTCAGTATTTCTTACACATTCTTATGACTTTCATTCCTTTATCATTTCTTTATCACTGTTGTGATAAAGAAAGCACCAAAGCCATTTAGATGCAACAGCCACGTTGGCTCAAAATGCTTCTATTTTCACCAGTTCCAGATGGAGAAACCTTACAAACAACAGCAAGGCAAATCCTATTTTATAACTGATCACATGGTTAATTCCAAATTTTATTTTGAAAACTTCCTGCTGTAGTAGAAATGCCAATGGTAGGTGCTTGACAAATGTTCATTTCATTTTCTTTTATTGACTACACCCAGAATGACAATGAGATGTCCTTGTTGCTTAGGAAAATCAAGGAATAAGAGCCTAATACCAGCAGAGAAGAAAAGGTCTATTTCATGCACTTCCACTGCTTTAGGAGTGCCCACCTAGCTGAGGACCCCCTTTCTTTGAGCTCTGCGTTTCCTCATCCCCTATTAAATAAGGGTGAACCTCCAATAGCTTCTTTTTTTAACCCTTTCAGCAGTAATGCTAATTTTGTGTTGAAATTAGCCCTCATTTAATGCAAGTCCTGTTCTCTAATTAGCTGGTCATGGTATACTCAATACTTCTTTTATATTTACTCTGAAAGAGAGTCACCAACTTTTATGCAAAAGATTATACTACCTACTGAGAGAGAGAAGCTAATTCACTCTCATTCCCTCCAACATCTTATTACCTATCAGGGAAACAAGAGAAATACTTTCCCACACTCATACCCACATATTCCCAACAGCTGAGCATTAGTGGGAAGCCATTATGCCTGGGGGCCAAAATGATTGTGGTAATCAGATAGTGAAATAGATCAGATAAGGAGAAGTCATTGGGGCCAAATGAGTGCATCACCTAGCAAGCACCAGAATGCAAAGAATGGCGAGTGGCCCATCCTTGCTGCTGCTCAGGCTGGAAGCATGGAAGCTGGAGCACCCTGTTTGGTTTGGCTGTGTGTGGGCCTCAGGGCAGCTGTGATGCTGCACTCAGTCATGGGTAACCGTGAGAGATGCTGAATGAAGTGGATGAGTTCTCATGACAGCAAGGAGTCTCAGGGAAGGAAATGAGACTCATTTCACATGACCCTAAGCAAGTAGAACTGGGACTGCTAGAGGAACACTGATTTGGCTGAATACAAATATGACTATTTTAATGGTTCATTTGCCAGTTTATTTAGTCTCCATATAGAAAAGTGACCTTTGAAGACGTAAGTTACATCAAAACATGGCCCTGCTTGAAATCTATCAGAGACTTCCTCCCTGTGACCTGCAGTGCCCAGCCTCATCTGTCCCCTTCCTACCTGGTCAGCTTCTTACCCCATCCCCTCCCCATTCACTAAGCTCAAACTGCCTTGGCCTTCGGATCCTTGAACCAGCAGAGCGATTTTGTGCTTCAGAGTTCATGCGAAGGTTTTTCTCAGTCCTGGCTCGTTCCTACCCATCCCTGACACTTTAAGATACAGCTTTAAGATACAGATTTTTGCAGGCTTTCCTCTCCAAATACATCTGCAAATCTGATCACTATTCACCAGTTTCACTGCTGTCTGCTGGTCCTTGCCCCCATTAATGCAATGGTCTCTCTGCTTCTAACCTTGTGCTCAACACAGAAGCCAGAGGGACCCATTGACAGTGCAAGTCAGATCTTGTCATATCTCTGCTCAGAACCCTCCAATGCATCTCATCTCAGAATAAAAGTCAAAGTCCTCCCAAAAGCCCATAGGTACTCCATGACCTTGCCCTGCCTCCCTTACCACCTATTATATTTCAGACTTCATCTCCTATTGGTCTTCTCCCTCTCTCTCTCTGCTCCAGACACACTGATCTCCTTGTGACTCTTTAACTTGGCAGGTGTACTCTCATCTTAGGGCCTTTGCCTGGCTGTTCCTTCTGTCTGGAATGCTCATTTTCCAGATATTTACATGGTTCACCCTTCACATTCCTCAAGTCTATGCTCCAATCTTACCATATTAATGAAGCCCTCTCTGAACACCCTATTTAAAATAAAATCCTCCCAACTCCAATAATCCTTAAGGTAGAGGCTTGGAAAGAGTTCGACCCATTCAGGGGCTTGTGATCATTCTGGTATGGCTGCAACACTGGGCTAAGAGTGTGGGAAGTAGATGGTCATTTTGGATAAATTGGCTGCTATCAAATTGTTGGACATGTTCAAAGTTAAATCAAATCCTTTGGACATTAGCCTAGAGAAACAAAGAACCATTGGAAACTGTCAAATGGCAAATCCTTTGGACATTAGCCTACAGAAACAAAGAACCATTGGAAACTGTCAAACGGGAGAGTCCTGATGAAGCAATTGTTTCGGCAAGTTAATCAGCTGGTGGGGAATAAACCAGGCAAATGGGATGTCTCCTGATAAAGACCAGAGCTAAGTCCAGGGTCCTTGCAAAAGCATATTCAGAGATTTCCACACCACTGAAATTTATTTAATTCACTACATGCCAGTTGTGGATGGATCTATTACCTAAAAGATACTCAGAGGCATGTAAAAAACAAGACAACAAGACCTCTGCCTTTCCAGAGATTACAGTACTGAGATTCTGAGAAATGAGGAGTCCTCGCTTGATGACTGAGTTTATTATCTCAGGAACACAGTCTCTGAGATTCTCTGAGCTTTCCTTTTTGCTGGGCACCACCGTCACATGGTCTCCTTACCTGCACATACATCCCCACAAAGTGTGCTCCTCAGACATCTTACTGATGAAGAAAACTTTCAATGACTGTTGTTTCTAAAGTAATTTTTTTTTCACTATTTATTATTCACATAGGTGAACTTGGGTCTGTAGGGCAAGCCCTTCCTGGACTGATTGATTATTTCCTCCCAGGCACATAATTTTCTCTGATTTGTGTCTAGCCTCCAGGTGATGCTGATGCCTAGAAATAGGGTTTGCAGTGGGAAGAAATTGATGGATTAAAAATCACTAGGCCAAGGTGAAGGTGGTAGTTCCAGCTGTTCTCTTAACTGACTGTGACCTTGGGCAGTCACTTAACCTTTGTCCCTGATTTTATTATCTATAAAGTAGAGAAAATTAATATATCCACCTTTCCCAAAGAGATATTGTTGGGGAGAAATTAGTGGATTTTTAAGGACCTAAACATATATTACATATATAAATATCAGTTATCATTTGTATTGTGTCACTACCACGACAGTAACTGCTAAAATAACTGATACACTTTGTCCTACTTCTTCCTCCTCCCTCTTCCTCTTCTTCCCTCCTCTTCCTCCTGCTGTTGTTTTCGGTATTCTTACTCGTTAGGTGTCCTGGTAGTTATTGTTTTTTTTCACAACTAGAACTGAAGAGTGGAGAAATAAATATCAGGTCATGCCCATATCCCTAATGACCAATATTGTTTTTTTCCATGTGAGAAAAGTTTCTTGGTGGGTCGCTTACAGTTTGTCTCCCAAAATTGTCATATTGTACACAAATCACCTTGTATGGGATGGCTATGGCTGAGCACTACACATTAACTAACCAATCCATTCTCAATAGGGGGTCAACTTTACCCTCTACGAGACATTTGGCAACGTCTGGAGATGTTTTTGGTTGTCACAAATAATTTTTTTTGGTTGAGGAATAATTTACATATACATAATGAAATGCACAGATCTTGTTACATTTTGATTACTTTTAGCAAGTGCAAACATTTGTGTATCCCAGATTTCTATCACTACATAGACCATCTCTTTCACCCTAGAAAGTTCTCTTATGCCCCTTTCCAGTCTGTTCCCACCCCACCCCTAAAGGCAACCACTGTCTGATTTCCTTTCACCATAGATTATTATGCTCATTGTTTTTAAATATTAAAAATCTAATAACTAGGCATGGTAGTTGGTAGGGTTTGTTAGATTAGAGATAGCTAGACCCTAGGAACCAGAGAGCTGAACTGCAAGAATGGGGCTTGAGATATGAAGGAAAAGTCACATGCAAAGAGCAGAGAAGCAACTAGCTGGTATCAGAGGGATGCTGCAGCAAGCAGCTGACCAAGATGCCGCCAGGAGGGCAGGTGAGAGACAAAGGAGTGCCCGTGGCAAGGAGTGGCTCCCTGGCTGTGGAAATGAAGGCTCCAGAGCTTAAAAAGAGCTATGGGAAGACTTGGGCAGAGCCAGGCTGCATGAATAGGAGCACAAGTGGAAGACTTGGCAGGGGGAGTATGTTAGTCTCCTAGGCCTTCCATAAGAAATTACTATAAACTTGGTGGCTTGAAACTCACAGTTCTAGAGGCCAGAAGTCTAAACTCAAGGTGTTAGGGGGCTATGCTCCCTTTGGAGGCTCTAAGAGGAAAATATATTCTTTGCCTCTTCCAACTTTGGTGGCTGCCAGCATTCCCTGGCTTCCTTGGCTTGTGGCCATATCACTCCCATCTCTGCCTCTGTCTTCACACTGCCTTCTCCTCTTCTTCTTTCTTTTTTTTGGAGACAGAGTCTTACTCTGTCACTCAGGCTGGAGTGCAGTGTGCAATCTTGGCTCACTGGACCTCCACATCCTGGGTTCAAGCAATTCTCATGCCACAGCCTCCCAAGTAGTGGGATTACAGGCATGCACCATCATGCCCAGCTAATTTTTGTATTTTTAGTAGAGATGAGGGTTCACCATGTTTGCCAGGCTGGTCTCAAACTCCTGACCTCAAGTGATCTGCCCATCTTGACCTCCCAAAGTGCTGGGATTATAGGCATGGGCCACCGCGCCTGGCCAGCCTTCTCCTCTTCTGTCTGTTTTCCTTTGTATGTTTGTTGTAAGGACACTTGCCATTGGATTTAGGGCCCACCTAGATAATCTAGGATGATCTCATTTCAAGATCCTTCACTTAATTACATCTGTAAATGCCTTTAACTAAATAAAGTAACACAGGTTCAACGATTTGATGTGGATATCTTTTGGGAGACCATTTGTGGGCCTACCATAGGGAGCAAAGTCAAGAGACAAGTTTCTACAACTGGGTTGTGAGGTTAAAAGGGAACTCTCTGCAGGGCTGGCTGATGGCCAGGCTGGGAGTCCACAGATCTTGGCTCCTTTATATTTCTCCAGTCTACAGTTGGGATTAGCTGCAGGGAATGAAGGACATTGACATTTACTGAGCATCTGATATAGGCAGGCATAGTAAGTGCTTCATCATTAGCTTCCTTTAATCCTAACAAAGACTCTGTAAGATAGCTCTGCCTTTCCCCCGCCTCAAATTTGTATTTTGAAAATTGTCAAACTACAGAAAAGTTCAAAAAAAAAAAAAGTACAATAAACACCTGCATATCCTTAACTTGGGTTCACTAATTGTTACCATTTTTTGACATCTGTTCTCTGCATGTGTTTGTGTATATTTGGCAAGGTGGAGACCTAACCATTTGAAAGTAAGTTACAGATATCATGACAACTCAACCCTTAACTATATCAGCATCATCACCTGATATGAAAAATGAGAGATAGTCACTCTTATTTGACATATGAGAAAATGGAATCTCAGCAATGTTAAGTAGATTCCTCAGAGTCTCAGAACTAAAAGCACAAGGCCAATATTTGAGCATAAGTCTGTCCAACTCCCAAACTCATGCTCTTTCTACACTATCATTTTTGTTAATCATTCATTCAACAGTTTTGGTGGGGCAGGGTGAGATAGGGGTCCTATGAATGGAAAATACATTGGTTGAATAAAGCATGCAAGGCAGAAAAACAATAGACAGGTAAACAGGTAAGTTACTGAGATCATTTCAGGGCTTTATGATGTACGAATGACTGGTGGGAGAATGGGAATGTTGAGCCTGAAAGATTAAAAAAAAAAAAAATGTAGCATATGGCATCTGCCTTACAGAAGGTTGCAAAGGAGCAGTATTCTTAGAAATGAGGACTGGGACTCTGAGCAGTGAGGAAACCTGTCTTCTGTCCTTTCTCAAGAAGCTTCAGGAAGATGTGTTTTACCAAAAGAGGTTGTAAACCAAGAAAGAAGACATAGGCTTCTGGAAATAAGGGCTCCAACCCAGGAGAGAAGCAAAGGCAAGTCTAGGGACAGAAGGACTAGAGGGTGCAAAGAGGAGCAGGAAAATGGAAAGTTTCTGAGGAAAACACAGCTGGAAGTCACCTGTATTAGAAAATGATTCTATGACACTTGGTAAGCACAGTAAGATAGACTGATTCAAGGGAAATAGGTGTAGGAACCACTTTATTCAAGTGGTTTATTCACTTTATTCACAATAGGTATAGAAACCACCAAGATAGAATTTGCAGTGGGAAAGGAAGATTGCACTCAACTCCGAACACAGCATGGGCAAGTGGGAACTTCCAGCCAAAAAGCAGGGTAGTGGTCAGTGGATGAAAAGCTACTGACAGGAAACATCAGGGATTGATATAGTTTGAAAATATGTCCGTGTCAAACCTCATGTGAAATTTTAATCCCCAAAAATTTGGAGGTGGGGTCTGGTGGGAGGTATTTGGATCAGCAGGCAGATCCCTCACGAATGGCTTACCACCATCCCTTTGGTGATGAGTGAGTTCTTGCAAGATCTAGTTGTTTAAAAGTATGTGGCATCTCACATTCACTCTCTCTTGCTCCTGCTTTTGTAATATGATGTGCCTCCTCCTACTTAGCCTTTTGCCATGAGTAAAAGTTCCCTTAGGCCTCCCCAGAAGCTGAAGGTGCTTCCTGTACAGTCTGCAGAACCAGGAGCCAATTTAACCTGTTTTCTTTGTGAATTACCCAATCTCAGGTATTTCTTTATAGCAATGCAAGAATGGCCTAACACAGGGGAAAGGACAGATTCTGGCTAAACAAACCTAATAAACTTCTTCCAAAACGTAGGCCAGGATGATCAGGTATCAAGGGTGGAGGATTCTGGTTAAACTAATTCATCGAGATTCTTGCTGAAATTGAACAATGCAGAGAGAAATATGTAAGGAGGCCTACTTTGAAGTTCAGGGGAGCTTAAGTAGAGTTTGGCCAAAGAGAGAATCTTTGTCACCTGTTGCATTTGACCATGTGGAAAAGAGAACAGTATTCCGAGGTGTTTTATAATTTTGGCCGGGCGCAGTGGCTCACACCTGTAATCCCAGCACTTTGGGAAGCTGAAACAGGGAATCACTTGAGGTCAGAAGTTCAAGACCAGCCTGGCCAACATGGTGAAACCCCATCTCTACTAAAAATACAAAAAATTAGCTGGGAGTGGTGGTGCATGCCCGTAATCCAGCTACTTGGGAGTCTGAGGCAGGAGAATTGCTTGAACCCAGAAGGCGAAGGCTGCAGTAAGCTGAGATCACGCCACCGTACTACAGCCTGGGAGACAGAGCAAGACTCCATCTCAAAATACTAAACTAAAATAAAAAATAATAATAAAATTGTGATGTAGAGTTTTAGAACAACTAACGATAGTTACATAGAGAGCTATGTAAATAAAAAAGAAGAAACTATTCACTTCAGGAAAAAGAAAAAGTTACATAATAGGCCAGGCATGGTGGCTCACACCTGTAATCTCTGCCCTTTGGGAGGCCAAGGCGGGTGGATCACCTGAGGTCAGGAGTTCGAGAGCAGCCTGGCCAACATGGTGAAACCCCATCTCTACTAAAAATACAAAAAATTAGCCAGGCGTGGTGGTGCACACCTGTAATCCCAGCTACTCGGGAGGCTGAGGCAGGAGAATTGCTTGAACCCAGAAGGCAGAGGTTGTAGTGAGCCAAGATCGTGCCACTGCACTCCAGCCTGGGCCACAGAGCAAGACTCCATCTAAAAAAAAAAAAAAATAGTTACACAATAAAGGAAATGTAACCATAGTATAATACCAGCTCATCAATAAACAGTATTTGCACAGTTATAGTAAACATGTGATGGTGATTTCACCTAAAATAGTGACATAACTATTTAGGAGAATGGGTGGGGGTATTGAGCAAGTCTCTTGTTTTCTTTGCTGTTGTTTCCAGTGCTTTAATCAGACCCAGAGAATCCCAAACTGGCATTCTTTGAAGTTAAAGACTTTTGGCTCCACCCAAGTTAAGATGTCAAGTGAGAGGAAAACCATTACTAAGATAGTTATAGGGTTGCGTTTTTGTTTGTGTGTGTGTGTGTGTGTGTATGTGTGTGTGTTTGGAAGCAAAGAAGGGCATATAAGTAGTAAGCATTCAGTATTATTTAGAGTATATCAAGTTTTAGATTTATGAGTATATAATTGAGCGATCCTAATATAACTTGAGTCTTCCAAAAATTTTCTCATTTTGATAGAATTCCCTACAAATTTAGAAATGTTCGTACTTAGATTAGGTTTATTTAATAAAGTTGGGGCCAGGTGTGGTGGCTCACACTGGCAATCCCAGCACTTCAGGAGGTCAAGTTGGGTGGATCACCTGAGGTCAGGAGTTTGAGACTAGCCTGACCAACATGGAGAAACCCCAGCTCTACTAAAAATACAAAAATTAGCTGAGTGTGGTAGCGTGCACCTGTAGTCCCAGCTATCGGGAGGCTTAGGCAGGATAATCAATTGAACCTGGGAGGCAGAGGCTGCAGTGAGCCGAGATTGTGCCACTGCACTCCAGCCTGGGTGACAAGAGCAAAACTCTGTCTCTAAATAAATAAATAAAAGTAATAAAGTTGGATTGAATTGTATTAAACTATTCGGTCTCACTTACCTATCATAGTTTGAGCATGCTATATAATGATATAAGAATGCAAAAATGTGGTTTCTATTAATCTGGGTAAATAAATAGAACAAATACAACCATCTACCTCTAGGCCAGCACTGTCTCTTACCTGTGCAACTGCAACAGCCTCTACCTGGTTTCTCCCCAACCTCTTTCATACAGATAAAGCCGTTTTTTATTCGTTGATTGACAGAGGGGTCTTTAAGAAATAAAGATCTCTTGTCACTCTTCTGTTTAAAAACCCTCAATGGCTCGTTGAATTTGGATAAAATCCAAATGCCTTAACTTGGCCTGCAAATGTTCACGCTGTGGCCCCTGGCAATCTCTATAGACCCTGCTTTTCATCTCTTTTCCCCACACCCTGGCTGCATGGGCTATAATTTAAAACCTTTAATTCCTCTCAGAATATTTGTCAGGCATTGTCTCTCCATCATTGGGCTGTCATATACGTTGTTCTCTCTGCCTGGGATGCTCTACCGTCTCTGCCTCTCCCTACAACACAAGATCTTAGCACTAGATGCTTCAGTGCCATTTCCTCTAGGAAACCTTCCCTAACCACAACAAACAGAAAACTCAGGTCCTATGGCACTTGACATTTCTCCCTTCTAACACCCACCACATTCAAACTCACAAGTTCATTGAGTGCGTTCCTCCCGGGTTGTAGCTCCACGATGGAAAGGAAAATGTCTAAGGTCGATATTGATAATCACTTTATTTCAAGAGTCCAACACCATGTCTGAAACATCACCATAGTACAAGATGGATGGATGTTTTCACCACAACTGAATGTTAGACCTGTCTCCATCCTCATGGAAAATAATTATTTTTTATGATGTCTAAATTTTTTTCCATTGTAAATATTTACTCATTCATTTGTGACTGAATGGAGGTTTGTTTGAATGCAGTCACAAGAATGGCTCATAGTCACAGGTTGGGTCTCCAAGACAGCAAAGGCCACAGAGTGCAGAGTTTTAGATCCTGTGTATAAGATCAGGCACCACAGAGCTCTCCAGTGTCACCTTCCCTCATCATTGCCCTTGCTTTCTAAGGTTTTGCTATACTGGACTTTCCCCCATTTTCCACAATGCTCTTAACCTCAGCCTGGGATGCTGCAGATGTGATTAATAGTTCACAGTTAGAAGATCTGGTCAATGATGTGTTTATTGATTATTAGACAGCTGCTACACAGGTTAGTCTGAAAACATCAGGAAATTTTTTATGCTGGTAACAATGGGAGAATAATTATAATGTTCTCAGGGTATTTTTAATTATAAGCAACAAAATTTAATCATTGCCTCAGATCTGCCTATGAGTTTACTTAAAAAAAAAGAAGACAACTTTTCACAATTGTTTACTGGCACCCTATGGCAACCAAGTATAACCTACTTTGGCACTTAAACATGGTTAGATATAAAGACTTCTGCCCAGAAGGAGTAGATGACCACGTGGAATGTATTGTTTCCTAGACAGAAGCACATCAATGTGTGATCTTAAAGTGATCCTTTTCACAATGAAAGAGTTACTGAAATGAAAACTACAGGGAGGATATTTTCCCCCAAAGATTAACTCTTTTCCTAACTGCCTTTTTATTTCCAACGTAGTCTCATCTCAGTGGCTATTTTGAGGGTTTCTCATATAAGAATCATTTTACTGAGTTTTATCCCAGATGAGAAGTCTATCACTGAGATTGTAATCCTTCTAAGTGAATGGAAATTTCAAGTGTAGCTCATCAGTAATAGCTGTTTAAGATGAAAACTGTCATGGTCTTGTTGACAGAAAAATAACTGAGCTACTATGAAAGAAACTCAGAGCAGTTTGCTCAAGTGAATTGGAAAAGTCGGTGTCCTTTCTTTTTAACTTTGAAATGTTTTACCTGGCTTTGGTGAGCAATTCTAATTCCTGTCATTTAAGTTGGAATTTTGTTGTTGTTGTTATGAATAAACACATGAGAAAGAGATTTATGCAGAAGATCATGGTTTAACTATTTTATTACTGGACACCATAATAAAACAGATCTGAAAACTGTGAATGACAGTGCCAATCAGAATACCTTTTACATAGTGCCTGTCTCCAAGGAATCATTTTTCCCTCCTGTCAGAGGACCCAGTAATCTGTCTTTGGCTAAAGAGAGAGAATTTTTTAAAAATGTCCAAGCTGCCAATAGCCTAAACAATTGCCAGCAGAGAAACCAGGCTGTTTTCTTTCAAAAGCCTGTACAGAACTATTTTGGAAACAGTTCAGCCACTGGGTAAGCGAGTCAAAGGGCTGCTAGGAAGTGTATGCTGTAGCACACATTTCACTCTCTGCAAACTTTCTTTTCTGATGGTGCATCTGAGTGCTGAGATTCTCTCTCCCTGGGGCCTTCCTGTTCCATCTGCTCCACCTTACTGGTCCCCCTGCAAAAACAGCAAAGGATGCCATCCCTGCACTGGGTATATAACTGAACTGATTATCCTAGATTTGGTGCTATTAATTTTTAATAACTTCAGCAAGAAGTAATTGGGCAGAATTTCTCTAATTTCACAGAAGGCCAGCTTGAGGCTTTGAAAAAGGTCCTGCTTTCTTACTTCTTTCTCTAATGTGCCATCCCGATTCCAACAGAGGTCCTTTGGTCTTAGGGTCATGCTTGGGCATTTGCCTTTTGGGGGACTAAGAGGAAATTGGCCAGGCACGGTGGCTCACACCTGTCATCCCAACACTTTGGGAGGCCGAGGTGGGCAGATCACTTGAGGTCAGGAGTTCAAGACCAGCCTGGCCAAATTGGTGAAACCCTGTCTTTACTAAAAACATAAAAATTAGCCAGGCACGGTGGCATGTGTCTGTAATCCTAGCTACTGAAGAGGCTGAGGCATGAGAATTGCTTGAACCTGGGAGGCGGTGGTTGCAGTGAGCCAAGATCATGCTACTGCACTCCAGCCTGGGCAACACAGCGAGACTCTGTCCCGAAAAAGTAATTAACAGAGGAGTTTGCATTATTTGCTGTCAGTCTGGGAGTAATTAGCTGAGGCTCTGCCCTTAATAGTACACAGAGATTAATCAAACAGGGAGAACACACAGCCCTTCAAGAGCCTGTCACTTGAGTGGAGAAACACATGGTTCAACCAAACCTGTATAATGGTCTTTTGGAGATGGCAGGAAGGTAGCTCTCTGCCTAACACAATCCAGGCAATTGTCTTGGGTTGAAGGCCCTCAGTGGATGTGCAGAAGACCTACATTCAAGCCCTGACTCTGCAACTTCTGTCTTATGATTGGGCAAAGATCTGCTTTTGTGCCTGTCTACCCCCCTGGCTGCATCTCAAAGCAAGCCCCTCCTCACTCTCTATACTCCAGCTATACCCTTCTCCCTCCACCACAGGACCTTTGCATGGACTGGTCCCTTTGCCTGGCATGCTCTCCTGCCTGTCCTTACTCCTACTCTTTCTTCAGGTGTCATTTAACATATAATTTCCATCGAGAATCATTCCCTGACTCCATCTATATGGGGGTCTTCCTATCATGATGTTGATCACGAAGGTCATCAATGTATTTTATGATTACAGTATTTGTGTTTTATTTTTCTCTCCACTAGATCAAGTACAGATTATGTCTGTTTTGCTTATTATTGTTCCCCTTGGAACATGTTGCCCGGCAGAAAGTAGATGTTCAATATATATTTATTGAGTGAATGACTAAAGCTGTCACATACATGCCCTGAGCTTCAGTTTCCTATAAAACAGGGATCATAAAGCCTATGATTTGATTGTTTTATGGGAGAAATGAGGTCCTGTGCTTAAAAGTGTCTTGGACGGCCAAGTGTGGTGGCTCACACTTGTATTCCCAGTACTTTGGGAGGCCAAGGTGGGCAGATCACGAGGTCAGGAGATCGACGATCTTGGCTAACATGGAGAAACCCTGTCTCTACAAAAACACACACACAAAAAAATTAGCCAGGAATGGTGGCATGCACCTGTAGTCCCAGCTTCTCGGGAGGCTGAGGCAGGAGAATAGCTTGAACCCTGGAGACAGAGGTTGCAGTGACCCGAGATTGCGCCACTGTGCTCCATCCAGCCTGGGCGACAGAGCCAGACTCCATCTCAAAACAACAACAACAGCAACAACAAAAAACATGTCTTGGACAGTAACTGCATTTAATAGGTGTAAGTATTACTTATTTGAATAAATACAGAGCTTAATAGTACTCTTTAAATCTGTGAGCCAGCACTTAAGTGAAAACCCAAGTGTTAACAGCATCATTTGTATGATGCTTTAAACTTAATAAAACTGTTTGCTACACGTGGAGTAGAAGATTGTGTTTTCCAAAGATAGCTCCACCAATACATACATCCCATCCCATACCCTCTTCTTATAATATCATTGCTGTTCCTCCTGCAGAGGGGTGGCGGGGTGGGGGAGTCTCTCTTCCCTCCCCTTGAATCCTGGGGGGGCTTGTGACTGCTCTAACCAAGGGAAATGGCAGAAGTGATGCTATCTGACTTCTGAGGCTAGGTCATAAGAGTGGTATAGCTTTGACTTGGCACTCTGCCTATCTCAGGTGCTCGCCCTTTAATCTGCCACCACCATGCCACCATGTCATGAGGAGGCGGTAACAGACTTACCATCAACTCCCAGACATGGGAAGGAGCGAGCCTGTTTTTTTTTTTTTTTTTTGAGATGGAGTCTTGCTGTGTCACCCTGGCTGGAGTGCAGTGGCACGATCTTGGCTCACCACAACCTCTGCCTCCCAGGTTCAAGCAATTCTCCCACCTCAGCCTCCCAAGTAGCTGTGATTACAGGCACATGCCACTATGCCCAGCTCATTTTTGTATTTTTAGTAGAGATGGAGTTTCGCCATGTTGGCCAGGCTTGTCTTGAATTTCTGACCACAGGTGATCTTCCCGTCTTGGCCTCCTAAAGTGCTGGGATTACAGGGGTGAGCCACTGTGCCCTGCCCAGGCCTAGCATTTGAGAAGCCCTAGCTGGTATTAGGTGGAGTGGAAACAAGTTGTCCCCCACTGATCCCTGTTCAGATTGTAGATTTCTAAACAAAATAGATGCTGTTATAGTTTTAAGCCACTATGTTTTGTAGTCATTGTTATGCTGCAATAGATAACCAGAACACAGGGTAATCCCAGCCCCTGCTGGCCCATGCAGTAATCAAGGTGGGCATTACCATTTATTCTCATTTTTCAGATGAGGGAGCTGAAACTCACAGCAGTTAAGTGACCTCCCCAAGGTCACATAGCCGGTGGGTGGTAAAATCCAAGCATCTGGATTTCTAGGATTTGTCTTCCCTATACCCCCTACAAAGTGCTGAATCTCTTACATGAGCCTCAGCAGCAAAGGAGGTTACTAACCTCCTAGGGAATCCTGTCTCCTGTTTAATTGGACTTGGGAAGCTTGGGGCTCCCCTCTCTTTAAGCTTGGGCTCTTTCAGATGTTCCAGTGTCCTGGCCACACACTTCAGAAACAGGAAGAAGAAAACTGCAGCAGATTATAGCCTTAGATAGCACTTGAATTTTTTAAGATGCTAACCATCCCTCATGCCATAAAAGTGCTACATTAAGGCTTGGCAGATGTCATTTACACACATACCAGACAGACAGAGAGGTTCAGAGAAATACATAAATCAATTAGAGGTGGTTCCATGCCTCTTAACTCCAGACACGAGTAGCATTTTTCAAAAGGTTTCTGTACCATCCCTCTCCCTACACACACACACTTAAACTTGTTTCACCATTTTTCATCACAAGGAACTAATTAGAAAATCAACTCCCATGGGACAGCAGCTCTGATTACCCCTGACTAGAGAAATCGTATTGCCATTTTATAGGCCTAATACTTTTATGAGTTGTTGAGATAGTACAGAAATTGAGCATAGCACATGATCCATAGTAAACCCTCAACAGGGCAGGCATATCTCACAGGTTCCTTGTGATTACAATATAAAATCCAAACTCCTCTGCAATGGGCATACACAAAGCTCTGTGTGATTGGGTCCCCTTCTTTCTACTCAGCAATGTCTTCTACCACATGCTCCTTGCACATTAAACTCTAGCAACAATGAGTGTGCCCTCATCCACCCCTCTAGCTTTTGCTCATGGCCTTCACACATGCCTGGGATGACTGTATTCTGCTGGTCTGCTTGACAAATGTCTTTCAAATCTCAAGAGCTATCTTTTCTGAGAAGCCTTCCTTGACTCTCCCAAGCTAACTCAGAGAGTCAAGTCCTGCACTGAAGGAATTTTATTTTCTATTCTAACTGGATGCACTAAAATCAAAGACAGAGACCTCCCCCAAACCCAACAGTTTCACTCCGCAGTCCTAAATGCTGTGCCTAATTCAAAGAAGACACTTAAAAGATTTATTGAATGAATAAATTCTCTCATTTAATCCTTATGGCTGCTCCATAAAGTGGGTACTTGTATAATCCCGCTTTACAGGTACTGAAACTGAGCTCAGAAAAGTTAAGGGACTTAGACTACCATGGCTAAGTCGGGGAGCCTGATATCAAATCCAGGAATGTTTACTGCCAAAGCCCTTGCTCTTTCTGTCATGCCATACTGTGACTGCCTCTCCATTCGGTGATGATTGGATTAACCTCAGGTGATGCAACAAGAAAGTCCTCCATAGACCAAGGCCACCCCAGAACTCTGTGCACTGCTTTCAAGAAGTCCCCCACCTGCTCTGTGAGTCAGCACAGCTCAGAGTGCACCTTTCAGATAGGCTGGTGTGATTAAGGAGGTTCAATGACTTTTTTCCCTTGTGTGATTATTGTTGTTTGAAAGTAAAGACGGTTTCCTGATCATATGGTCTGTTAATTTCATGCCTGAAACTTTCTAGACTAGTTTTAGGACTTGGGCTGCACCTGGTTCTCATCAAAGTTTTTATGTCCCTATTAACCCCATCTCCCTTTTCAGATTAGCCTGTGTTTGAAGCTTTGATTAATTTTATTCTGCGCTGATGGGGGATTCTAAGCTCTGTGCTTCTTCAAAACAAGCCCTGCTGGGCCTGTCGGCTATATGGCTCCAGTGGAAATGATCTTCTGCCACATAGCTATAAAAAGTCGAGTGGCAGAAGGAAATTAACCTACTATTTCCACAAAGGGATATGCTCAGAATTGCCAACAATATTTATGTGGGCATTGTGCTCCTAGATACACTTGGATGGCAGTGAATTGTCAGTTACTATGACAAAATGACGGAAGAAATCAATCTGCCAAGTATGAATAGCTCTCAATGGGCTTCGAGGTTCTCAGGTTAAGGGACCCACAAAGCTGACAGGGGTTGGGCCTCATATCGATATGACCTCCATTGGAGAGCATATAAATTAGCTGAGATGTAGGCAAAGAGGTCTGTTCCCCAACATCTCCCCCTCCCTAAGCGGAGCATTTTCCAATATTCATATGGAAATGAAAGACCATTTCAGAAGGCCTGGAAGTCCAGCAATGTTAATAACATTCAAATCAGGCCTTTTCTCCAGAAGAAACTCAAGCCCTTTCTAAAACACACACCGCTCTGTTCCAGAGAGGAGGCATGCATTTCACCTTTTCATGCAACCTTTCTTCCTCCTCATTGGTTCTCTCCCCAGATAAATTATATTAGATTGCACAAAAAGTACTACAAGTGGACAAATCAAGTATCCTTTCCACTCTATCTTTCTACATAGATAGATAGATATAGATAGATAGATAAATAGATAGATAGGTAGATTCCCTCCTTATAGGAAGTGATTTCGGATTCCTCTCCATTGGATTCTAGACCATCCCTGCAGCCTCTCCATTTCAGAGTGATTTTTAAATAAAAGTTTTTTGTGGGTGAACACTGCTTCAAAATAAGTTCCTATTATTAATAAAAAGAAAGATAAAGCCATTCATTCGGGACATCTAAATAACTCATAAAGACTTGGATTCTAGAGCAAGTCATTTAAGAGGAAACAAATGTTGAAAGCCCTAAGATGCTTAATTTTATTTTGATTATCATTGCTTATCTGTGCTGTAATTTTAAGGTGACTCATGTAAATGCTTTATATCAAGCTTGTACAACCTGAGGCCCACAGGCTGCATGCGGCCCAGGACTGCTTTGAATGCGGCCCAACACGAATTCGTAAAGTTTCATAAAACATTTTGAGATTTTTTTTGCAATTTTTAAATTTTTTTTATTTTATTTTTTTGCTCATCAGCTATCATTAGTGTTAGTGTGTTTTATGTGTGGCTAAGACAATTTTTCTTCCAATGTGGCCTAGGGAAGCCAAAAGATTGGACACCCCTGCTTTATTATGTAAGCAAACCATAAAATTAAGTTTGGGAAAATTTAATATTCTTTACAAAGAAACATTAAAGAAATTATTATCAGAAAAGAAAATATTTCAACTCTTTTTACAAAAAGTCCAAAATTTCTTTTTTGGTTCTATTTCTTACTACCAGCTCTCTTTCAGTTATGTCTCATATATCTAAAATAAACTATGAGGCCAGGCGCGGTGGCTCATGCCTGTAATCCCTGCACTTTGGGAGGCTGAGGTGGGAGGATCACTTGAGGTCAGGAGTTCAAGACCAGCCTGTCAACATGGTGAAACCCCATCTCTACTAAAAATACAAAAATGAGCTGGGCATGGTGGCACGTGCCTGTAGTCCTAGCTACTTGGGAGGCTGAGGCAGAAGAATCACTTGAACCTGGGAGGTGGAGGCTATGGTGAGTTGAGATCACACTATTGCACTCCAGCTCATGGACAGAACAAGACTCTGTCTCAAAAAAAAAAAAAAAAAAAAAAAAAAAAAACCTGGTCATGTCCCAAGAATAACCACATAGTAGCTAAGGAATCTGGGCTGAACCCCACCCAATTCCAGTAACTGTGTCACAGCAAATGACACTGAGAATTCAGAGATGTCAAGTTGATCATCTTTGTAGTTGTTAAAATACACGAACTCTCCTTTGAAAAGTTGTTATGGAGGCCAGGCGCAGTGGCTCAAGCCTGTAATCCCAGCACTTTGGGAGGCCGAGACGGGCGGATCACGATTGAGACCATCCTGGCTAACAGGGTGAAACCCCGTCTCTACAAAAAAATACAAAAAACTAGCCGGGCGAGGTGGCGGGCGTCTGTAGTCCCAGCTACTGGGAGGCTGAGGCAGGAGAATGGCGTAAACCCGGGCGGCGGAGCTTGCAGTGAGCTGAGATCCGGCCACTGCATTCCAGCCTGGGCAACAGCGCCAGACTCCGTCTCAAAAAAAAAAAAAGTTATTATGGAGGATAAAAGAAAAAACTCTACCGAATTGCAAACAGTGTATAATTCAGTATTGAATGTTGTATTAGGACTTAGAAGCAGATTTGACGTAGGCAGATTAAGTCAGGAAAAACGTAATGAAAGATGCATAATTCAGTCTGGGCCTTGAAAAATAGGTCCAAATGTAATTTCATGAAATTACTTAATATTTTCAATATGTAAAGAGCTCTTAAAAATAAACAAGACAAGCATGCCAATAGCAAAAAAAAAAAAAAGAAAAAAGAAAAAAGAAAGCCAAAGGACATAAAAGATAATTCATAAAAGGCAAAAATGTAAAGAAACATGTTAAAATATTCAACCTAATAATGAAACAACTTCAAATAAAATATGCTTCCCTCCCCCAACCCCCTTCAGTTGGTAGAAAAAAATTTTTTAAATATCATTACCCAGCAGTGAAAAGATCATTTTGTGTCGTGTTCATGGGAAAGTAAATGAATACAACCATTTTGGAAGACAATGTGGCAGTATGTATCAAGAACTTAAAAAATATTATTTAATATTGATTAAATAATCAGAGATGTCCACAAAAATGTAATATAGTTGTATAACATGGAGCTACTTATAATAGCAAAAAACAGAATTACTAGATGCCCAACTCTAGAGAATTGGTTTAATAAATTATGATATGTACACGTAACATTAGGAAGAATATTTTCAAATACTTTTTAATGGAATAGAAAAATTTATCTGATATAATAAGTGACTAAAAAGGCAGATAACACATTATATATAAGATTTAATTCTACTTAAAATGTACCTATGCGTGTGTATTATATATGTAGATTACATGTGCATTATCAAAAAAAATCAACTATCTCTGAGTGGTGAGACTATGGATGATTTTTTTATTTTATAATTTTTGTACATGTTCTAAATTTTCTATATGAACAGTAAATATTATTTGTTACTTTGTATGTATTGTAGTTGTCTACTTATTCTTACTAACAGACAAGTAGTGATGCTATTGCTTTCCTTTGTAGAAAATCAATCCCATCTTCTAGGATATCTTCACCTTTGTTGCTATCATCCCATTTGATCAATGATTTATTCTTGGTACTCTAGAAATCTTTCCCAAATGCCAAATTGAGTTAGGAAGCATACATCCTCTTGTTGGATTTTTTTTCTTTTCTTGAGACAGGGTCTCACTATGTTGCCCAGCCTGGGGCATAGTAGCGCCATCATAGCTTATTGTAACCTGCAACTCCTGGGCTCAAACGATCCTCCTGCCTCAGTCTCCTGAGCAGCTGAGAAATCAGGCCCACACCACAATGCCTGGCTAATTTTTTATTTTTATTTTTATTTTTGTAGAGTCAGGGTCTTGCTATGTTTTTGATCAATTTTATGTAATGTTTTCTCCTCCTTTCATCTGTATTACCTGTTTTGCAAGTCATTGCACAATTTCCAGATAGCTCTAATCTTTCTGGTGACTACAGAGGCAGTCAAGAATGGCACTTAATTAAGAGCATGACTTCGAGTCTCATTGTCCATGTTCTGTAAAACCTTGGGGGTGGGTCCTGGAACCAATCCCCCAAATATCCTGAGGAGTGACTGTGTGTCCCTCTTGCTCTCCATTTGAACTTAGTCCACAGAATCAGCTTCTATTAAACATCAAATTTTTTAATCTATGAAAATGTTCATCTTTCTCTCTGCAATTCTGGGAAAACTAAGGAGATTCACTCTTTTTGGAGAAGTGATAGTTTGATAAGTGGTTGCAACTTTACCCTAAATGTAGTAATATTTGGTATTTTTCTTTCTCATGTCTTCCTACAAAAAAAGTAAAACTGAAATAAAGCCTCTTTCATTGCAGTTGACACAGGTGATTATGAATGACTTCAGAAATAAACCCCAGTGTCATACGAGGCTAATGACTTAGAGCCCACTCTGCATGACATATACTGTTTATAGTTTTTGAATATTTGAGGGATCTGGTTTGGAAAGCAATGACAAGAAAACCAGATTTCTGCAGTAAAATAAAATAAGAAAGAAGTCAATGGCATTGAATCCTACAAGTCTTCCAAGCAAGAAGCCAGGGTAAGAGATATGTAGTTCAGCAAATGTTTCAAATCCTTTTGAACATTTATAGCCTCTAATCCTTAAAACAGGTCTGCTTTCTTGTTCAAATTCATCAAAGATCCAAAACAGCTGGGTAAAATATGGAATAATATAAGGTTACTGTTAACTTGTTTACATTCAGATCAAATCTTAGTCTTTTTTTTTTTTTTCCTGGCCTTTTCTGTTTATTTGCTTCAAAGATTTTCAGGAGCAGTGATGTGAATTATTCTACATGTGCTGGAGAGATTTTGGTCTTTAAAAGATGCAAGATGCCTCTGACTTTGTGAGCATGAAAAGACTACCCTGAGCAGGGTTTTCAGATTTGGTTAGTCTGAAAGTAGTGACTCATATGGGTTATTATTTCCACAAAGACAAAAGACTTGACTAATTGGACGAGGTGGGTAGCACAACAGGTGGTTTGTATCAAGTCTTCTCTTTGCTTTACAAAAAGCAGAGAAAATGCTCAGGTGAGAAATCTTACTCCAGCTTGTAAGCAAAGCTCACAAATTAATTTTCAAGTTGCTGAGTTTTGAAGGAGTATTAGTATTTTTAGTGTTAGAAGTTAAAGTTCAAGTATCACCATAACCTACAACTTTGTTTCCTTTTCTATCTTGGCTTAACTGAAATCTGTAAGCCATTGTATTAATCTTTTTTTCCCCCGCCACAATTTTCCCTTCTTTAAAACTTCTGGAAAGAGCATCAACATCAAACGAAAACGTTTCCACAAAGAGCCACATTAAATTGACTTGTGTAAATAATACATTACTCACAATTCATTTAAATATAAAATATTTAAATTTGATATCTTATTTTCTCTTGACAAAGATGTGAATTTGGCACAGATTTATTTAATGGAGGGGCTAAAATACTTTCATATTTTCTAAGTGACTTTTTTTTCCCCACTGCTCAAGAGATAGCCCTACGTTTTGTATCTCATCATTTTTTTTTTTTTAACAAGACAAAAAGTCAAGTGTCTTTAATAACATATGTTGAAGACTGCTCAGGGCAGTCTCTTCATGCTCACAAAGTCAAAGGCATCTTGCCTCTTTGAAAGCCTAAAATCTCTCCAGCACATGCAGAATAATTCACATCACTGCTCCTGAAAACCTTTGAAGCAAATAAACAGAAAAGGCCAGAAAAAAAAAGAAAAAAGATTAAGATTTGATCTGAATTTAAACAAGGATTTTCAGACCAGGCACAGTGGCTCACGCCTGTAATCCCAGCACTTTGGGAGGCCGAGGCGGGCGGATCACCTGAGTTCAGGAGTTTGAGACCAGCTTGGCCAACATGGCAAAATGCCATTTCTACTAAAAATAATACAAAAATTAGCTGGGCATAGTGGCGCGTGCCTGTAGTCCCAGCTACTCAGGAAGCTGAGGGAGGAGAATCGCTTGAACCTGGGAGGTGAAGGTTGCAGTGAGCGGAGATCGTGCCACTGCACTCCAGCCTGGATGACAGAGTGAGACTCCATCTCAAAACAAACAAAACAACAACAACAACAAAAGTGATTTTAAATTCTAGGACATATTTATATTAATGACATTTGCCCCTACCCTTTTCTTGTTTACAGAGAAGAAATGCCACCCAACCTCCTCAGTTTTGTATTTATTTGACTGATAAAAGAAAAACTTCAGCTGAATTAAATTTAAAGAAGTTTAATTGAGCAACGAACGATTCGCGAATCAAGCAGCTTTCCCAGCCAGAGTAGGCTCAGAGACTCCCGCACAGCCACGTGGGAGAAGATTTATGGACAGAAAAAGGAAAGTGAGGCACAGAAACAGCTGGATTGGTTACAGGTTGGCATTTGCCTTATTTCAACATATTCAAACAATTGGTTACATTTGATTGGCCAAAACTCAGTGATTGGCACAAGTGTAGGCTACGATCTGTTTACACCTCCACTTGTTACAGTTCACGATGTACAGAAAACCTTTAGGTTGAACTTAAAATACGTACGGAGGCAGCTTTAGGCTAAACTTGATTTAACATTACTCTGGAGAATTGTTAATTTGAGTATATCATGAATATAGCCATTTTGTGTATAAGAAAGCTATGCCTGGTTTTACAGAAACCTAGTTCAAGAAAAATTAGAAATATAAAACAGACTAATAAGGAAGTGCTTACTTTTATTAGAAAATTATTTACCTTACAGGATAATTTGCACCAGAGTTCATCTTATCTGTGTGCATTTGAAATATGATTTTGTATTAAAAGTGTGTACTTATTACTGTCTTAAATTTTATTGCATTTGTCTATCCAGATAATTATGGTTTTTAAGAAAGATATGCTTTCACCTGAACTACCCAAAACCTGAGAAATAATGTTATTTATAGAACATTAGAACTGGAAGGGAACAGAGAAACACTTTAATCAAGCTGTAGGTAGATTTGTTTTTTAAATGTTGAGCTTGCAGTAAGAATGTAGATGCGGGAAAGTTGATCAGCATTATCATCACTTATTAATTTATTCTAGCTCTCATTTTGTAAGCATGTGTGTGTGCATGTGTGTATCTGGTGTAAAAAGTTGGCTAAAATTTCCCAGCCTAAAAATGGTCAAAGGAGTATTTTCTCGATCTGCAGTCAAATGCTCTGCCCCTGAGCTATACCTTCTCCTTAAAGGAGTATTGTCTACTACCCCTTCATTCACTGAGTAGCAAATAAAAAGAAAGGAATCTTAGTCTTTACATGTGATTTTTATTTGAAAAATATATGACATATGACCCACATCTATGTACTAATTTTAAATGCTATCTGGTCTTTGTTATTATTTGTCTTAACAAAACAAAACAAAATCGTGCCGTTGTCAGAGGTGTGTGAACCACAGCAGCTCCATCTTAAATAGGAGCTGGGTAAAATGAGGCTGAGACCTACTGGGCTGCAAAGCCAGATGGTTAAGGCATTCTAAGTCACAGGTTGAGACAGGCAGTCAGCACAAAATACAGGTCATGAAGACCTTGCTGACAAAACAGGTTGCAGTAAAGGAGCCAGCTAAAACCCACCAAAACCCAAATGTCGACGAGAGTGACATCTGGTTTTCCTCACTGCTACACTCCCAACAGCACCATGACAGTTTACAAATGCCATGGCAACGTCAGGAAGTTACCATATATGGTCTAAAAAGGGGAGGTGTGAATTATCCACCCCTTGTTTAACATATCATCCAGAAATAACCATAAAAAGGGCAACCTGCAGCCCTCGGGGCTGCTCTGCCTATGGAGTAGCCATTATTTTATTCCTTTACTTTCTGAATAAACTTGCTTTCACTTTGCACTGCAGACTCGCACTGAATTCTTTCTTATGTGAGATCTAAGAACCCTCTCTTGGGGTCTGGATCGGGATCTCTGTCCTGTAGCATATTTCTGGTGACCATGAAGGGACTATAGTGCAGAAGCCCTGACCCCACGGCTACCTTTCGGTAAGTGTTGGGGTCCTGTAATATCTTTCTGGCGACCAAGGAAGCTACTATACTGTGGAAACCCCCGACCCAAAGGCTAACTTTTGGTAAGTAGTGGGATCTGGTAACATCTTTCTAGGGAACCACAGAAGGGACAATACTAAGGAGACCCCTCCCCACAACCCATCCCAAAGGAAATAGACTGCAGCACTGACTGGACGACTTTGGGTAAGTGGTGGGGTACCCGGGTTAAGAATGGGATTGGGGCCGGGCGCGGTGGCTCAAGCCTGTAATCCCAGTACTTTGGGAGGCTGAGACGGGCGGATCACGAGGTCAGGAGATCGAGACCATCCTGGCTAACACGGTGAAACCCCGTCTCTACTAAAAAATACAAAAAAAACTAGCCAGGCGAGGTGGCGGGCGCCTGTAGTTCCAGCTACTCAGGAGGCTGAGGCAGGAGAATGGCGTGAACCCGGGAGGCGGAGCTTACAGTGAGGTGAGATCCGGCCACTGCACTCCAGCCTGGGCGACAGAGCGAGACTCCGTCTCAAAAAAAAAAAAAAAAAAAAAAAAAGAATGGGATTGGGTTAGAGGTCCAACTTAGGGGAGTTAGGGTCTCTTCTAAGACACAGTAGGTTAGAGGCTCCTCTTAATAAAAGGCAAGGATGCTTGACTTTAGGTTAGAGGCCCAACTTAGGAGGTTTAGAGTCCCTTCTAAGATTTAGGGGATTAGAGGCCTCTTTACTGAGAGGCTGTAAGAACAGGTTTGGCACTATGGGATGTTAACTGCTGTTCTCTTTGGATTAATCTGCCTTGCACACTTTGCTGATGGCTGTGGGTGACAGGGTTAGGCATGTACAGGATCCTGGGACATAGGAACCTTTTTCCTCCCTCAAAGGGGAAACTTGAGAGCTAATAGGATGGTTGGAAAATATCCCTTTGCTACCGAGAAACAGCTGCCTGAACTTTTCAGTGTTGCTGCAATGGGTGGGTCTTTCTCGCCTCCCTGAGCATTTAGCCTTCCCCACCCTGCCACAGGCAATGTTTTTCCCTCTCTCCTTTCTCTTTCTTATATTTTCTATTACTCAGGGCAACCATCTTGCCCAGAGACCATGTGTCGAAACTCCAAGTCAGAGATCGGATTAAAGATGACAGGGCTCATCTGGGGGCAAATTTAAGCCTTGCCAGTTTGATATTGGGTGCTAAGCAGAGTGGCTAATGTCTATATTTTATCACAT
Source organism: Papio anubis (assembly GCF_008728515.1). Taxonomy (NCBI): domain Eukaryota; kingdom Metazoa; phylum Chordata; class Mammalia; order Primates; family Cercopithecidae; genus Papio; species Papio anubis. Next base: position 79,516,667 of record NC_044987.1, read on the forward strand.
GTATTTTACTCTGGCCAGAATGAAAAAAATTAATTTTCCTTTATGATGCTGCTTGGCCCCCAGGGCGATGGTGCCACAAACCAGATTACTAGGGCCGTTCAGAGAAAGGGAACCCAGAAGTCTGGCATGCTACCAAAGGGTAAGGATTTCTTACCAGTCAGATTTCTGGCTTCTCTCTCTTTCTGTGCAAATGGTTAAATGAATGGAAAAACAAAACAAAACAAAAAACAGTGCTTATCTCCTCTGTAAAGTTTTGATTAATGTGAAAAAGAATTCTAAGGCTAGTCTTAAACTGTTGTATTTTGTACTATGAATTTGTTTTTCTGTAGAATAAAACATGGGCTTAGAATATCTGTAACCCCATGTTTCAAGACAACCCAACAAGCTGGTCAGTAACAAACTTGGCTGCAGGTCCCTGAAACAAACAAAAAAAACTGGATGAAGTCTCCACCTTGTTTCATGTCCTTGGGAGCTTGACCTTTTAACCACATGGTGGTACCTTCTCTTGGTCTCCACCTTCCAGGGAACAGGAATTTTAGGGTTCATGTCATAGTCAACTCTAAATATCATATTAAACAGTTAAAAGACTTTACAACCTCAAAATTAACTACTCTAGACTTCTGGGGAAGAAAATGGAGACTGCCCCCTCCTGTAACTCAGTAACTTAGGTTTTACACTTTCACAATGGTGGTCTGGGTTCAATTCCTCACCTAGGAAGTAAATAATTTCTGGCTTAATATCTACATGACCTTGTCTATTCTCTTCTCTGTGGACTGTCTTAAATTTTCCTTTCTCTATGCACCTAGGAGGTTACCTTTGGTAAAGTTCAGAAGCTAGAAATATTGGCTGCTTGGCATGGCTAAAGTCAGGTAATAAGAGATCTGAAAGGATTTCTTTCTTTAAAGAGCGTTATAGTTAAAAGTCAACTTAGCGAAAAGTAGATAAACAAGCTATAGATACATTTAAAAGGCCTTTATGTTTTTCTCTTCTTGAAACTTGTTTTTCTGGAAAAAGATCTTTTCTTCTGTTGGCTGAATTATTTTTCTCCTTTTTTGTCTGTCTTGCCACTCTTAATGCACATACGAGAGGCCCTAAGATAACTTCTGTTAACCTGGGACTCCTTGGGAAAAACAGAGGAGGCACCACAGACCTCGTTTTGGGAAAAAAAATCTGTTTTCCTCATGAAACCCCAGGAATTAAAAACAGATAGATCCCTCTCAAAGTCAAAGACTCTGTTCTGTTTTACATTGTGTTATCTGACAGTTTTGAATTTTGGGGGTATCAGAAATTACTTCACATTATGAGAGAGCTTTGATGTGTAATAACTAAGTGGGCAATATACGTTAAGGGATGGCTAATAGTAATTATGGAGGGATACTTGACTCTTTGCATACTTGGATCAGAGGAACTTGCTCTCGGCCACCTGGAAGATGAGGAAACATCCCCAGCCCCACGGGAGATGAGGCTCCCATGAGGGATGGGCTGATTGCCAAATGGGCTGATTGGCTTTGGGTTGTTTTACAATTAAATGCAGAGCAGAAGCACTACACTGTCTTCTCCCATAGTATTTCCCTCCTTTTGGGGATCCAGGAACCAGTATAAAATGATACCCTTAACTTTGGGGATCTGTCTTTGCCTTCAGCTGCTTATTTGGCCCTAGAAATGGATGCTTTTCTGGCCCTGTTCTTCCAAGGGCTCCACCCTGAAGCCAGTAATCCAATGAAGAAACTGACCAATGAAAAATCTTACAAGTGCTGAATCTTCTGTCTGTGTATTTATATGTGGCATATGTTTATATATAAAAGAGCTCTAATTAATTGGCCTAGAAAAAAACGAACAATTAAATATTTTGTCAGAAAAATAGAACTTCTAATGCCTTTTTGTTCACGTGATTTTAGTAATCTTTTGGAAATAAAGACAATTTTAAAGATTATTGGTAAAGTAAAATGTCTTCAAAATGTAGACATTTGGTCTAAATTAAGGACAGATATCAAATTTACTAACTACTTTAAGGTCAAACTGTTTTTTTGACTTTTGAAAATTGTTCAATTTACCTCCCTTAAAGCCATAAGATTCTAGATAAGGCCTGGGGACATGTGGAGTTAGCCACACCCCTAACTATACTACAGAGTCAGCTCTTACCTACACTTCTGCCTGGTGTCCTACACTAGACTCCACACCTAGTACACAATTAAAATTGCTTACTAACCAGGGTTTTCACCAAAGTAAAAGTTGCTAAGAGTTAACATTGTAACATGTAATTAAAACTACTAAAGAAACAATGTTATATGCAAGGTGTATAAAGAAAGTAAAATGTGCTTTTGGTGAAAGATTATAAGAAGTCATGGGAATGTGGATTTTTCAAGCCTAAAGTACTAAAGGATTGTTTTAAGTGGAAAAAAAAAAAATCTAAAAACTTAAACAGGTTGTGAAAGGGTCATAAAAAATAATTGTAGGAGATTCTGTGTGTGAACATATTAGCTAAAGTTAAAGGAGTATTATTCAATTTTTCCATAGATTAAACATTGGAATAAAAGCACAATGGATTTTTCTTAGAGCACTGATTGGATCTTTCACAAATAATGTAAAGGGTTATAGAAGGTTTATAAGAATCTTATGGTTAAACATTAAAATTAGGTAAATATGTCTGTAAAGTTTTATTAAAAATTGGGTTTAACATTAATAGTACATTAATGTAAAGGTGAAATTTCACTTATTTGGTATAAAAATTATACAGGAAGCATTATCAAATATGAAATAGTATTTTGCTTTCTTTGGACTATATTTGCATAAATGTGTTATTATTATATGTTCCAAAATTATGGGAAACTGCAATAATTCTAAGGTAACTTAGTGTATGTTATTAATAATTATAATTGTTTTGTAAAATTTTGTGTGCTACAGAAGTAACCACATTTCCTTATGAACTGTGGCTTTAATAGTGGCTGTCCTAAAACTTTTTATCATCCACAGACAATTGTAGTCTTGTTTTAATCCTCTTTAGAAGGTGGTTTATAATCAACTCTAGAACTCGAACAGATGTTCCTAAATAAAGGTTTCTAATAACTTTGGATATTGTAACATTAGAATATAGTAAACAAGTTTCAGAACTCTCATGAAGAACTGGAATGTTCATGAATATCAAATAGAACAGGAGTTAGTGGAATTAACTGAACCAATAAAAAACTGAAGTAATCTTTTTAATTTTGCTTAAAACACTACTAATCCTTTGTTTTGTTTTTCAGAGTCAAGGAAACTTTTACCCTATTTACAGCTTGTAACAATTGAGTAAAGTATACTACTGTGAACAAAATTTAGAACATATTTGTTTCTTTCTACCTGATTTCTGCAGAGTTTAGAAACTAGCTGTGAGTATTCTTATGGAAATATAGTTATTTACGTAAGTACAAGAAGAATCTGCTTTCTTTTGTAACAGGACACAATTGGAGAAATTGGTTAATTTTACCAAGACTTTGACCAGAATGGTGTACTTTCCTTTAAGGAATCAAACTTAACTTGTAAAGGCCTGTGGGGAACTGGCCTCATACCTTCCCTACACAGTCTCTGTATAGGGTTTCTGACCTATTTTAAGTAAAGAATGTCACTTTCTCACAGGTCCAGGAGCCCCAAGTTATCTTGGGACCTCAGAAGGAGAAGAATGTACCCAATTCATAGGTATCTGAGGGTACAAACCCATGGCAGGACTTGACTTTAAAAAAATCTTATCTGAGATTCCTTATGAAACAGTTTCATCAAAGCCAATTAAAAAGCCTATGTGAAAAATAATTCTTCTTATTACACTTTATACAAACAATCAGGCCAAGAATAATAAAACAAATCAGTCTTATCATGATTTGTCTTTAAGAAAAATGAGAAACTGGAGAGAGAGAGAAATATGTTTTAAAAGCTATGTTATACTTTCTAGTCTCATCAATTGTTTTTAAGTTTGTTTCTACAATTTAGGCTAACCCTACTTACTCCTGCAAACCAACTAGGGCTCGCTGACTACTACACAGAAGAAACAAGAGGGACGGGTAATGTAAAAATCTGGATCAGTATTCTAATTCTGGACATATTAGAATCAAGTAACAACCCCATACCAACTTAGTTCCAACAGCTGCCCAGTTTGTGAAAAGTCTTCTAATTTAATTTTCTTAGAATAACTTTACTTATTTTACATTACTCTTGTGGATTATATTACTGTTCTACTCTTTGTGTAGAAATAGAGTACAAACTTACTGAATGTTTTCTTGAATTAAACACTTATTAATATTCCAGATATCACCTTTTGTGAAAACTCAAGAGTTGTGAATAGACCTTACCATACTGATACTTTCTTTTTTTCTTTTTTTGAGTTGGAGTCTTACTCTGTTACCCAGACTGGAGTGCAGTGGCACAATCTTGGCTCACTGCAACCTCCACCTCCTGGGTTCAAGCAGTTCTCCCTGCCTCAGCCTCCTGAGTAGCTGGGATTACAGGCTGCTGCCACCACACCCAGCTAATTTTTGTATTTTTAGTAGAGACAGTGTTTCACCATGTTGGCCAGGCTGGTCTCAAACTCCTGACTTCTGGTGATCCACCTGCCTCGGCCTCCCAAAGTGCTAGGATTACAGGCGTGAGCCACCGCACCCAGCCATCATAGTGATGCTTTCTGTTTGAACTCTTCTTTACCCTGATGCAAGAAACCCTGATAGTGAGACAGGAATATCATCACTCCTATTCAGCCTAAAGAAGTTACAGAAGATGGATCTTCCTCCCTCTACAACCCTTAAGATTAATGATTCTCTTATAAAAGGGAGAGAGGAAATGTCAGAGGAGTATGAACCAGAGCAATTCCATTTTAAATAGGAGCTGGGTAAAATGAGGCTGAAACTTCCTGGGCTGCATTCCCAGACAGTTAAGGCATTCTAAGTCACATAATGAGATAGGAGGTCAGCACAAAATACAGGTCATGAAGACCTTGCCAATAAAAGGTCTTTAGTAGTAAAGGAGCTGGCTTTAAAGGAGCTGGCTAAAAGGCTGCAGTAAAGGAGCTGGCTAAAACCCACCAAAACCCAAAGGGCGACAAGAGTGACCTCTGGTTGTCCTCACTGCTACACTCCCAGCACGCCAATGCAGTTTACAAATGCCATGGCAAGTCATGAAGTTTCCCTATATGGTCTAAAAAGGGGAGGCATAAATAATCCACCCCTTGTTTAACATATCATCATCCAGAAATAACCATAAAAATGGGCAATCGGCAGCCATCAGGACTGCTCCATCTATGGAGTAGCCCTTCTTTTATTCCTATACTTTCTTAATAAACTTGCTTTCACTTCGCACTGCAGACTTGCCCTGAATTCTTTCTTACATGAGATCCAAGAACCCCCTCTTGGGGTCTGGATTGGGACCCCTTTCCTGCAACACAGTCACCCTCACTCTACTCCCTTCTCATCGCTGTATCTTTAAACTTCTAAATCGAGATACCTTTTAAATCTATCCCAGTGTCTCTCACTGTCCTGAAGACAAACGCACCTCAAGCCATGCACACCAAAAAGAACTGGTAGGAGAAGGAGAAAGGAGGTTCGTTGTTGTTGTTGTTGTTTGAGGGAGAGTCTTACTCTGTCACCCAGGCTGGAGTGGATCTCCGCTCACTGCAACGTCCACCTCCTGGTGCAAGCGATTTTCATGTCTCAGCCTCCTGAGTAGCTGGGATTACAGGCATTTGCCCCCGCACCAGGTTAATTTTTGTGTTTTAGTAGAGACGGGGTTTCACCATGTCGGCCAGGCTGGTCTTGAACTCCTGATCTCAGATGAGCCACCCGCCTTGGCCTCCCAAAGTGCTGGGATTACAGGCGTGAACAACCAGCCCCGGCCAGAAAGGAGGTTTTTTTACCAACAAATTTTTTAAAGAAACATGACAAAGCAAAGAATTTTGCCATGGACAGTGGCAAAGTATCTGCTGTGCTGTTTCTGACCCTCCATAAAAATCATGTTCAGAAATGGTAAAAAGGCTAACGAAGGTCAAACAAGAAGAGACAGAATCAGGGCGAAGGGGGCACATTCAGGGTTTTCTGGATGTCGGGAAGGAACTGCCGGGGGTGCTTTAGAAGTGGCCGGAGCCCGCCCCTGCACGCAGCTCGCACAGAAAGCGCCTGGACGCTCCCTTAGGACCTTTTGAACTCTGGCCGCTCGACAAAAACACCCTTTTGAAAAGGTGGTATTCACTGGGCTGTCAGAATTCAGGAACACCAAATTAAGGCTAATAAAACCGTGTTGGGCTCAGAACTGAGCGCCTTGGTTTTAATCCCGACGCTTTGGATTAACACCAGGGGCTAATTTCAAACATTCAGGGCAGCTCTTTGGAAGAAATAAAGAAGATAGGAACGTCATACAGATTTATTACAGATTTATTAAACAATTTGTGTTTGTTTATGCTGGAAGAGCTGGGGGGTGGTGGTTTTTGCCAAGAGCACCCCTACCAGTTAGGAAAGTGCGAAGGGAGTCATTGCTGAAGGCAGCCAAAGACCGAAACAGTGCCCTGCAAGTTTTTCCCAAGTTCCCTTGGGAAAGGCGAGCCTGAGAGGGAGAGGCGCTTTTCACCAAAACGTATTTTGCAGAGGGCGGGAGGGAGCTTCCCGCTTCCCGCTTCCCGCTTCCAGCTCCCGGAGTCGCCTGGAGCCTGTGCCCAAAGGTAGGCATGGTGGAGCTGTTGGAATTCGGTTCCCAGCAACCAGCCAGGGTCTTGTGAAGAACCCTTTAGCCGTCAGAAGTTCTCCCCAAAGGGTGCTTGGAGAGGGCTGGCCTTTGAGTGGGGTTTATGTTGCAATTGTTCTTTTCAGCCCAATGTGAAAACAAAGGGCATAATTGGGCCTACTGGCCTGCGGGTTGTCGGTGCGTTTCAGACTCTGGGCTAGGAAATCATCCACCCCTGTCGCATTCTCACTCCAGACGCCCCAGTTTTGAGGCGCAATGGGGTCCTTGGCCTGATCATACTCTGCCTTTTAGGCCCTTGGCCTAGAGGCCAGACCCGGGGTCTGCAGAGTCGCTGGCACTTTCTGCCCCCGAGCCCCACCACTGGGTTGCTGCTTTTGCGCCGGTTGCTTCAGGCCGGCCGCCCTTCTTATTTCAGCACAAAAGGTTTGAGGTGCATTGCTTTCTTTGGCGTAAAACCCTTGCCGGGTCAGAGTGAAATCTCTGCTTTTTTTCAGGAGCATTGCAACACAAAAGGTTTAAGGGGGGAAATTGTTAAAAGGAAGCCCTTTTCTCTTTAGGCTGAATGCAGTGGGGAGATTAAAACTTTCATTGAGATTTTGTTGTATTCATGATGGTGGGGCCGTGAATAGGGCTGGGCAAAGCCCCCAGCGCTGGTGTGTGCCCTTTCATCTCCAGCACATCTTCAGACACAGGTTGTTTTGCACTTGAAAGAGGGGAAAGAGGGGAATGTGGGATTTTGACAGCTGATATTGGCCTCTGAACTCTTGATGGGGATTTTCTAATTAACCCCAAGTACCCATCAGGTGGCCCACAAGGAATGATTTCTGTCAGAAAGGGCAAAAAGTTTCCCATTTTGAGCAAATGGAAGGGGGAATGGTTAACATCCAGAGTAAGGAAATGTAGAAAGAGCCTCAATGCAGAATCGGAAAAGCCAGCTGACTGCAGGTTGGGTTGGGTGAAGTGTGGGGACATCAGTAAGAGAGGCTATTAAGTACCATTTTGGTATCATCAGATTCAGAACACTTGGGAAAAGTAAATGTGGTTCCTGAGAATCAGAAAATGACTCCCTGTGCTTTTGGAAGCTAAGATCAGCTGAGAAGCTTCAGTGAAGAGCTCAAGCTCTTAGTTTTACCATTAGGTCTACATGAGAGATTCCCATTTGTTTGTTTATTGTAATTCTGGTTCCTATTTAAGACCCTTGGCCAAGACCCTAACATACCATACATGAACTGAAATAAATTCCACATGGTTTTAGAGAAAGCACCTCCAGTTGTAGAAATGGCATATCAGCCTTTGTAAATGGAGCGAGAACTACTGATTCATCTGCTCCAAAGAAAACCATGTGGCTTGTTTTGGAACAAGTCCTAAGAATGAATAAAAAATTTGAAGTTTGGATGATGAGCTGCCAAGCTCTAAGTCCCTTGGTGATCCAGATTCAGTGTTTTGAGGGGTATGGTCCCTGGCAGGTACATGTTTGAACAAGGCCCCACACAGGTGATTCTTCTGATGGGGCCAAGCTCTAAGGCAGTGTTTCCCAGGTTTCTCTTATGATAACAACACTAAGCTTGTTTTTTAAAAAAAAAAAAAAGAAAATTTTTGGCTGTCCATCTTCATACTGAAACAAAACTCCAGTGGATGGATTATGGGGAAAAAATGTATATTTTTAACAAGCTTCTCAGAGGGCTACAAAGGCCCGCAAATCTCTTGATTTTTTTCCTATGCCACTGGTTGCTGCTTCTCAGCCATACAGATTCCTTTTTAAAATTTAAAATTTATTTTTAATTGATAAATAATTGTATGTATGTATGGAGTACAGTGTGATGTTTTGATCTATGTATACATTATAGAAAGAGTCACTTGAGCTAATTAACAGATTCCTTTTCATCTCCCTGACCTCAAAATGTTGGAGAGCACCATGGCTCAGTCTTCAGTACTGTTCTTTTTAAGCTTCACCTCCTGGGTGCACTCCTCCAGCTTTGTAGGTTTCTACTAGAGACCCAGAGTTAACACTTCCAGCTCAGCATCCCCATGAACCCTAGACTCTCTGTATATCTATTTGCTTGCTTTGTATCTCCACTTGTCCTTGGTCTTTGGTTTGGGGTATTCTCTCCCCAAGTATAAGAGAGAAGGCCAGTGTGCCTGGAGCATGACATGCTATGGGAGAACAATAGATAACGTTGGAGTGGAAGAAAAAGGCCAGATCATGTAGAGCCCCTTAGGCCATAGGAAGGAGTCTAGGTTTTATCTGAAGTGGCTTTGGGAGGTTTTAAGAGGTACAGAGAGTTGGGGAGACATTACACGATCTAATTAAGGTTTTAAAAGGACACTCAGGCTGCCATGTGAAGAAGAAATTGTAGAAGGGCAAGAAATGCAGAAGATGGCAGAGCAGTTAGGAGTCTTTTGCAATAGTCCAGGCAAGAGATAACTGTGGCTTAGTCGAAGGGAAAGGAGTGGGAAGAGGGGATAATTTTGAAAGGATGGGATTTAGAGCAGGAGGAACAAAAACCAGGATGACTCCCAGGTTTTTGATTCAGTAATTTAGATGGGGGTGGCATTTACTAAGAGAAGAAGATTGTTTTCTATCCATTTTCATGTCATAACACAATTGGTAATATTTGTAAGATTCAGCTGGATAAACTGGAGGAGATTTGCAGATGTCTAAGGTGAAATTTTTCATTGTTTTTCCATATATGAGGGGATTATAAGAAAAATAAAATACAAAGTATTAGGAAGGATTTAAATCTCAAATATGTAAAACATGCAAATATGTCAAAAATGTCTTTCAAACAAAATCTCTTAAAAATGTGATGAGAAACCTGCTTGGGAACAAGGGGGAACATTGCTTCAATGATTATAACTTGAAAAAGAAATGATTTTAAGCTTGAAATAGCTTATACAATTCTAATAAAGACTACTTAACAATAAACTCTTAAAATTCCTGAAAAACACAATCAGTGAAAACTTATATTCACACAGGAGACATAAGTTAAACTATTTTTATAACCATTCAAAAATTTTAATAATTGCAGTTAAATTTTAGAACTTTTAGTGCTAAAATCTTTGATATTTTAAATGGATTTCAAATCCAATCGTTTTCATTTACTGTATTTATGTGTTCATTCAACAAATAGTTATTGAAGATTACTATGTTCAGGTACTATTCTAGCCACATAAATGCGAAGCACTTCAAAATAATGAAACTCTAATTTGCAGAGTCTGCTCGCCTAACACACCAGCTCATTTGTTACAATATGTCATCTGACATATGGGAAAGGAGAGGGTAGAAACCACCACCTGGAGATGCACCTGTGTGGTCTCTAGCTCCCGCCTCCTTGGCCTGTGCTCTGGGCTCCTTGGACACCTGAAATTCCTTTAGTATCTCTGTGGGTGCCGTACAGCTGACTGCAAAAGGAGAAATCCAGGCCATGCTCAACTCACTGGGAAGGTCAGTGAGGGCCAGACACTACTCAGTCGTTTGTTGCATTTGGGAATCATGAAACTGCTCGGCGTGACATCAAGCCCTGCTCAGTAGGATTGCTTTCTAAGGGTGCTTGAGTAGATCCCATAAAGCCAGAGGTAGCTATCCCAGGGCCCCTAGTGGCCACCCTTCCAGCCTAACATGATGCTACCTGTGGGTGCCACAGCACGTTGGGTAAGGTGCTTTAACCCAACCAATTCTAGTCAATGAGCGGAACTATTATGAACTGACTTGTGTCTTCCAAAATTCATTATGTTGAAGCCATAACTTCCAATGTGACTACATTTGGAGAAAGGGTCTTTAAGGAGGTAACTAAGGTTAAATGAAGTCATAGGGGTGGTGCCCTAATCCAATATGACTGGTGTTCTTCTAAGAAAAGGGAGAGACACCAGGGATGCAAACCCGCAGAGCAAAGGCCATGTGAGGACACAGCAAGAAGGTGGCCCTCTGCAAGCCAAGAAGAGAGGCCTTGGGAGGAACCTAACCTGCCAACACTCACCTCTTGGACTTCCAGCCCCTAGAACTATGAGAAAATAAATTTCTGTTGTTTAACCCACTGAGTCTAAGGTATTTTATTATGGCACCCCCAGCAGACTAATACAAGAATGGAGCCAAATGCAGTGGTTTTCAATCTTGGCTCCACGTTGGGATCACTGAGGAGCTTTAGGCAAATGCCTGGGTTCGACCCTCAGAAATTCTGATTTGATTGGCCAGCTGTGTAACCTGCCTATCGGGACACTTAAAAAGTTCCACAGGTGAAATGTGCAGCCAAGGTAAGAATCATTGGGGCAACAGATAGAATTTTCAAGGAGACAGATTTAATTCTATCTGAAAATAATCCAAACCTTTGTCTTGGGTCAACTAATTAGCACCTGGTATTAATCCAAAGCGTCGGGATTAAAACCAAGGCTTAGTTCTGAGCCCAACACAGTTTTATTAGCCTTAATTTGGTGTTCCTGAATTCTGACAGCCCAGTGAATACCACCTTTTCAAAAGGGTGTTTTTGTCCAGTGGCCAGAGTTCAAAAGGTCCTAAGGGAGCGTCCAGGCGCTTTCTGTGCGAGCTGCGTGCAGGGGCGGGCTCTGGCCACTTCTAAAGCTGCCCCTGCGGTCCCTGCCTGACATCCAGAAAACTCTGAGTGCGCCCCTTTTGCCCGTGATTCTGTCTCTTCTTGTTTGACCTTCGTTAGCCTTTTTACCATTTCTGGGCCGGGCGCAGTGGCTCATGCCTGTAATCCCAGCACTTTGGGAGTCTGAGGAGGGCAGATCATCTGAAGTCAGGAGTTTGAGACCAGCCTGGCCAACAAGGTGAAACCCTGTCTCTACTAAAAATACAAAACTCAGCTGGGAGTGGTGGCGGGCGCCTGTGGTCCCAGGACTCAGGAGGCTGAGGCAGAAGAATCGCTTGAACCCAGGAGGCAGAGGTTGCAGTGAGCCGAGATTGTGCCACTGCATTCTAGCCTGGGTGACAGAGCGAGCCTCTGTCTCAAAATAAATAAATAAATAATAATAAAATTAAATTAAAAAAAAAAAAAGAGACTTTCATCCTGAAAAGTATTTAAGCAGAGATTGGAAATAGTGTAGGGGTTTTTGGGGAGAGTTTGGACCAGATGACCAGGATGCCATTCCTACTGGCAAATGAACATCCATGTCATCACCCTCACCATGGATTCTCACCTCCACCTGACCCCACACTTGAGCACCCTGGATCGATCTCTTACTGTGTCATTTCTGATCTCCACCACCTATTTTCTCAGTTGCCTTATTTGGATGTATTTCTCTGTGGACTTCCAGGTCCTTACCATTAAAAGAAGAGGCTAAACTTGATGTGTTCTAAGGTCTTTTCCAGATATCGGATTTCTTCATTTTAACCAAATAAAAATATAGCTTCCTGATTGTAATAGGAGATGAGAATTAAGCTGGCAACTTCAAGCCATATCAAGTTCCTCTCCAAGAGAAAGACAGATTTAGCCAATGAGCTATGCTTATTTCTACACAAATTGAATTAGTGGAAAATGAAAGCGTCACCTGCTGGAGCTGGCCATGACAGATAAAGGCTTTCTTAGAATGACTGCCTGGGAAAGAATACATGTGTCATGAGTACACCTGCCAGCCTCGTTTGTAGTTTTTTGCTGCTAGATGCTTACCATCCTATAAGTCAGCGCAGAAGAGAAAAGCAGTATTGGGCATGAGGATGATCTCTGTACACCCTCTAATCAGTGCTAAAAGCTGTGGACTCTTGGGGAAGGGGAGACATCAGAGGTCTTTCTGCTGTTAACCCTCAGGGCCTTGCCTGGAATTTGCCTTCCAGTATATTTTGTTCCTGATGGCCAGGATTTGGGGTCTCAGCCTGCTCTCGGGACTTTGGGTCCTGCCCCTAGCTCTTCCCTTTGGGATTATCCCTTTCCTAAGTACAATTGTAGTAGGGTGCATCTCACTCGGTTGCACATTTTATGCCACATCTGAAAGTAAACACAGTACTTTGACATTGAACAGTTTTATGACTGATAATGTGCAGAAACTGGGAAAGTAACACAAGTGGTCAACTTGAACATAGTGCAGTGATTTTAAGTCTTACAGGATTTTAGAATCAAAGCCCATGGACTAGTGTTCTTGCTTCTTTCTGAGATGAAAACTAAAAACTTAGCTGTACTTTCATCCTCTGCATTTATCATCATGAGAATGGACATCACCAACTGTCCCTACTCCCTGCAGACCTCTCAGACACCATCAGTCAGGATACTCCAGAGAAACAGACCAATTAGATAACAGATTAGACAATTACTATAAATACAGATGTAGATAGATACACATGTATACATATACATATGCATTTATATACATCACACACACATATGTGTGTTAAGATACTTATTTTTTAAAATTGGCTCATGAGATTGTGGAGGCTGCAAGTTTGGCATCTATAGGGCGGGCTGCCAGGCTGGAAACTCAGGCAAGAGTTGCTGTTGCCGTCTTAAGACTGAATTTCTTCTTTGGGAAACTGCAGTTTTTGCTTTTAAGGCTTTCAACTGATGAGATGAAGGCCATCCATATTATTGAGGGTAATCTCTCTTATTTAAAGTGAACTGATTGTATATCATAATCACATCTACAGAACATATTCACAGTCATATCTAGCTTAGAGTTTGATTAAATAACTGGTTGCTATAATCTGGCTTTATGTGTCAACTTAGCTATCACAGACACTAAATGGCTAGCAACTTCTGGGTCCAACTTTTGATCTGTGCTTGGTAATCTCTTGGGCTTTGGGAAAAATCATATCTGGCCTTGATTTCTTTTTCATAAATGATCTGGCCTGTCCATGGACATTGCCCCATTGAAAAACTGGTTTTAGAAGTCAAAGTCAAAGAGGCATGGAACCATAGAATGATATCGATGAAAAGGACTTGAAAAATGACCTATTTAAGCCCTGCAACTTACAAATAAGGAGATGGAAACCTAACAAGGAGAGGCTATTTAAAGCCATTTATAAGGACAATAGTGAAGAGACTGTGACCCATGACCACACAAGGTCACTAGAGCCTTGAAATGCCTTGTAACAATAATTGCCGTGTTTTCCTAAACATGGCGCTCAGTGACCATGTGCTGGCCTGGGCGTGGGCACCATCAGGCATATCCTCAGGAGTATTCACCAGTTACCTACAAAAGAGGTTTCTGGAGATTAGGCTTTAGCTAGATTACAACCTGTTGGCATCTACTGAATGTCATGTACTCTGAAGGCAGAAACACATGGATGATGTTGAAATAAAACCATGTAAGAGAAAAGGTGGAACTCCTCTGAGGAAAGAGGGAGGAAAACAGGTGACTGATCAAGGAGATCATGCCAGAACTTTAGAGCTTCCCTGCATTGCTCACAACTGGATTGGCCACCTCTTTGGCAGCCGTTATGTGGGAACACCTGAACAGGTGGATGAATATGTGTGTGCATGCACTATAGCACCTAGGCTACTCTGTAAGATGTGAGCATGTGTGTAACACCTGAATGCCTGTGTTCTTACATTCCTATGTGTGAGCTGTCAATGAATGTGTGCAACACTGGAGTGGGAGGTAAAACGCTGGACTGAGGGTGTATAACACTGGAATTTCTGTGGTCACTATCAGGATATGTGTAACAATTGCCTCCCCATCACGCTCAGCAAATGGCCCCACTTTGGAAAGAAATAGGGGCTATCAGATGAGAACCCGCCTAGCTTCCTGTTCTGCTGCCTCTACTCCTACCAGCTTCTGTACTCATCCTCTGCCTCTTCTCTATAATAGGGAAGTATTTCACCTTCTGTCTAAAACCAAAACCTCTACCTGTGCTCCAATTCCACTGGATTCTGCCTCTTCAGGAAATGTCCCTCTTGTTTCTCCTTTTCTATCTCTTGGGTTTCCAATCTCTATCACCTGGATCTTTCTCTTCATTGCTTAAATGTGCTCAATTCTGTACCATGTTAAACAACAACAACAGAAAACCCTACCTACTGCAGTTACTGTCTCCTCTTCCTCCCTCTTCATAGCCAAATGTCTCAGAAGCTCTCTCCATCCTCACTGTTCCATTTTCCTATCTGCCACTTAACTCTCAACCAGCCCAGTCTAGCATGTAGCCTCATCATTCTATCAAAAGAGCACTTGATAAAACCACCAGTGACCTATGGGCCACTAAATCCAAAGGGCCTTTTTTTTTTCTAATGAGCATTTTCATATTTTATTTTGACTTCTCAACAGCAGTAAACACCTCTCACCATGCTGTCCTGAAAGCATTCTTTCCCTTTGGCTCCCCAAATAGAACATGTCTGGATTTCCTCCTCTCTCTCTGACTTCTCCTTTTCCCTCTCATTTATTGGCTCATCCTCCTCCATGAAGTCCTTTAAATACTGACATTTTTCAAATTTCTTGAGCCCCCTTCCCTTCAAACACTAGACTCTCTCCCTATTTGAGGCTATCTATGCCATGGCTTCAGCTTTACAGATGATCCTCCAGTGTAAATCTCTAACCCAAATATCCCCTATGAGATCTTGCATATCTAGCAGCCTGTTACCATCTCCACTTAGATGTTTTCATGCTGTCTCAAACTCCACATGTCTAAATTTCATCTCATGCATTCCTGCCTTCCCTGCCCTTAAGACAAAAGCAGCACCAATGAGAACCAATTTGGTCTTCCTCTAGTGTCTTGTTTTCTTTGAGTGAATGGTATAACCATCCATCAAACTAGGAGGAAATCTAGAAGACGTCCTTGACATCCCTGCTCCCCATCATCTCCTAAGCCGCTCTTGAATCCACCCCTACATCTCCACTGTCTACATCTCCACTGTCACTGCATTAGCCTAAGTCTCCATCTTGCCTCTACCTCAGCAGTTGCTTTCTGACTGGCCTCTCCGCCTCTACTCTTGTTGCCTCTGACTTGGTTGTCCGTATTAGAGCCAGCATCATCTTTTCTTAAACAATTATTATTGAAGTATAATATTTATAAAAAGTATACCTGTCATAGATGTACAACCTGAATTTTTACAAACTGAGCCCACCAATGTAACCAGCAGCCAGATCAAGAATCGGAACACTACCAGTCCCTGGAAGCCCCCTAGTGCCTTACTGCAATCACTAACCTTCCCACCAAGGGTCACCACCAGCTAGAAAAATGGTATCATTTGATATGAACTCTTTCATGTTTCCACCAGCACTATCTTTTCAAAAAGTAAATCTGATCATGTCACTCCCCTGTTTAAAATCTTTTCATGGCTTCCCACTGTTCATAACATAAAGACCAAATTTCTTAGCCTGGCCTATGACACTGAGAATGAACTGCTTCCACCCGCAAGGCTCCCACTCTTCCAGATGCCCCTCTTACTGTACTTTCCTCTCCTTTCCATCTCTGATTCTGTCACATTGCTCACCTTTCAAATACCCAACATGCTCAGCATTTCTCATCACTAGGTCTTTACATATGCTGTTCCTTCTACTTGGAATGCTTTTCCCACCTCTTATCTTCTTTCTGGGCTAACTTCTAGTTTAGATCTCAGTTCACCCTTATCTGCCTTTCCTGAATACATCTGGTTTCTCTATTTGTTCTCATAGCACTTTTCCTTTCTTATCAGGGGATGTATTTGTACAATTAATTGATAAAAGTCATTTTCCTTGGCCAGCCTTTAACTTCAGTGAGGAGTGGCAGTGCAGAGTTAGCTCACTGGGACCCACATGGGGAAGGCCACAGGAGTGGAATGAGGGTGCATCAAGGACAAACACTGGGGACTTTGGAGTTTGCCTTAGCCAGCTAAGGACAGCTGTTTTGCCATCCTCTAATTTTACTACTTGGGGAGGGCTTTGCATTACTCTTTTACTTATTTTTTTATTATAAAAGTAATCACCACTGTAGAAGAATTCAATCAATATAGAAGCATCTAGAGAAAAAAGTGAAACTCATTTTCTCCTATAATCCTAAATCTCTGCTTGCCCCTCAGGCGACCACTACAACCAAGAATGTGGTGTGCATCTTCCCAGACCTTTTTCTATGCATTACATCATGTGAACATACACAGATTTTTTTGGTTTGTTTTCACTGAAGTGGGGCATACTATATGCTAGGCATTCTGCAACTACTATTTTTCATTTGAGATTTCTGAATATTTTTCCATTATGGTACAGACAGATCTATAGAAACTCTCTTAAGCAATCTCCATGTAACCAATTCTGATAAACCATCACTTTCTATTTTCTCTGTTAAATATACAGACCTATGCTTGAGGTACCGTGAACACTCTTGGCTTGTTGGCCACTCCATAGCACACCTAAGCATGTCTGCCCTCATCAGGTGAGTTGTATGTTCACCAAGAGTCAATTTTTTGTTCCCAAACCCATTTATGCCAGTTGTTCTTGCTATTGTAGATATATAACTTAACTAAATATTAGATAAGCCAATGAAATTTAAGTGCACAATGAAAGACAGCTGTTGTTTCTATAAAAATAAATCTTGGGACTAAGGTCAAAGTTGACCACTAAAAGCCACTGCTATACAACTAAAGAAAACTGGGGATATTTGGGGAAAAAGAGCAAAAATCTAAAAGATTTTGTATTCACATTGCTTCTTAAGTGTCTTTAATTTCTTCTTACATTTAAAAACTGAAGTTTGGGCTGGGCACGGTGGCTCACGCCCATAATCCCAGCACTTTGGGAGGCCGAGGCAGGCGGATCACGAGGTCAGATCAAGACCATCCTGGCTAACAAGGTGAAACCTCACCTCTACTAAAAATACAAAAAATTAGCCAGGTATAGTGGCGGGCATCTGTAGTCCCAGCTACTCGGGAGGCTGAGGCAGGAGAATGGTGTGAACCTGGGAGGAGGAGCTTGCAGTGAGCCGAGATCGTTCCACTGCACTCCAGCCTGGGCAACAGAGCGAGACTCCGTCTCCATTAAAAAAAAAGAAAAAAAAAAAAAAGAAACTGAAGTTTGAAAGTATAGCTGATATTTTTTGGGTGTGGTTTATTTCAGAGTAATAACACAAAACACCAATGAGAAAACTTGTCCTCAAAATCTTTGGCCCCATTTCGGAAAACTGACAAATCTTTACACGTATTTTAGATTAAGATAACATGTTTCAGGTAAATTTGCATTACCTTGTATGATCTGCTTTAACTGCTCTTTCAACTAGGACTAACGACCAACCCTGGATGCAGGAACTTCCACCATAGTATTCCATGCCATAGCATATAGCATACCATGTCATACCATACCACACCACACCACACCATACCATACTATATCATGCCATGCCATGCTATGCCATGCCATGCCATATCATATACCATATACCATACCATTCCATACCATACCACACGACACCATACCATGCTGTACCATACTGTATCATACCATCCTATGCCATGCCATAGCATAGTATATTATAGCATGGAATGGTATGACCATTCCATGCGATGTCATACCATTCCATGCTATAATATACCATACCATGCCATGATATACTATATACATTTGTACCTTTTTCCTCCTCAAACTAGATAGCAAGAGCCAAAGTGTGCCAGGACACATCAGGACAGCACATAACTTTTTAAGGTCATTTAATGACATACTCTCTCTGTTCCCCTCTCTCTCTCTCTCTCTCTCTCTCTCTCTCTCTCTCTTTTTCTCATAATTACCATGTCCTAGGCTGTGGCAAACACTTATATGCCCTATTTTTAGATGGCGTTATTCCCATTTTAGAAGTGAATAAACTGAGGCTTGTATAACTTACACAGCATGTAAGTAGCAAAGTTGAGATTCAGATCCAATTCTGCCTGACTCTAAATCTGCGTGTTACCTGGTTTGCCGTACTGCTTCCCATGGCCTTTGATCTTAAGAAGTTTAACTCATTCCCATTTGCACTAGATTAGAGGTTCTCAGAATGTGACCTTGGACTTCTGGGGGGTTCCAAGAGTCTTTCAGGGACTCAAAATTATTTTCATAGTAATACTAAGATGATATTCGATTTGTTCATTCTTATTGTCTTACAAGTGTGTAGCATCCCAGAGGCTACATGACATGTAATATTGTAACAGATTTAATGCAGAAGCAGATAGGAAAATCCAGCTGTCTTTTACTAAGCCAGACATTAAAAGAAATTTGCAAAAATGCACAACAATGTTACTTTATCCCCTGTTTTTTTTCTTTTGGAAATATAGTTATTTTTACCCAAGTATGTTACTTACGTTAGCAAGTTATGGCTTTCTGGATATTGAATTAACAAATATTTTCAAAATTCCTCAGTTCTAATGTCTAATAGAGTAATAACTGACAGATATAATCTATATAAACAAAATCTCTTTGGAGTTCTCGATAACTTTTAATGTAGTTAAGGGGTCCTGAGGTCAAAAGGGGGAGAATATATGTGAACATTTCAGTTCTAAGTGATGGATGGGATCCAGCCATGCAGGTGAACCATAGCATCCAGAGGGTATGGGGTTAAAAGATGAGATAATCCGGGAGAAGGATCAGTGCCAGGAAAGTCCAGTTGATTTGGTCATTATTTTCCTATTTCTGCTATAGGAGTAAATCCTAAAATTTTGTATGTCTCTAGAGGGAGGTGGGTCTTTTTCCTGCCCATCACTGGGAAGCCAATGAAGGATTTTAAGTTGTAGAGTAACAGATGCTTAAAACCAAGGCAGATTTTATTAATAAAAATATAGCTGGGAATTGAGGTGCCTGATGAATGAGGAGAAAAAGGATTGCTTCCAGACTTCTGGCTTGGACACTAGGAATCAGCAAGTGGAAGGGACTTGTCTGTGGTCCCCCAGCTTGTCAGTAGCAGAGAGTGTCCTGAAGCTCATGCTGCTTTTCACTCTTCTAGATAAGGCATTTCCCATCCTCCTCATTTTCCCTCTTCTCTAAACCTCACCCAGTTAAAAGCAAAACAGAAGTGAGCACACTCTTTATGACTCTGTGCCCTCCCTGTTTCGGGTGGACTACTGGAATTCCAAAAACATCTCTTTGAGCAAAACTGTTCTTCGGTAGATCTCCTTAATCAATTACGATGGTGCTGCTGTGTGATGTTTGGATTGTTGCAGGCATAAATAGGGCCTAATGAGGCTGGTTATAGGGCAGGATGGGCCGGGTGATCATGTCAGATGGGGGCACAGTTGGTGGGGTGTGGAGTGGGCTGCCTATTTTCAATAGCCAAGGTGTCATTGGCTTCCATGGCCGTCAGGTTTGGGCTGGTTACTGCTCCCCCAACACAGGCTGTAAGGAGGAGGCATGGTTGTCATGGTTCTGATGGGTGCTAGAGCCTGTAATAATAAGTCTAATCAATCTTGCTGACACTTCTTGTTTCAGCTGTTGCTGTGACAAATTGGTTCTTTGCTGAAGTTCAACCCAAGTGTCAGTGGTGTGTGTGTGTATGTGCATGTGTAGTTGGGGGGCTGGGGTAAGGCTGGTTAAGAAGGCATGCTAAATGTTAAGAAGCCATAGAGAGAGGTGGTAGTCATGAAAGAAGCTAGTTTTCAGCTTATCTTATATTATTCTTCCTATTTAATTTTCAAGCCAGAGTAAGGAGCGTAGTTTTTAATTGCAGTCTGTGAATTTCCACTTTATGTTTTGGAATGCTTTGGCCTCAAATGACTACACGAAAAATTAAGCTCCTTTATTGACTTATTTGCATTATAATTTCAGTCTCTCCTCTGAGAGCCTGGGGTGCTGCCATTTCTGTAAAATATTTCTATCCCATGCAGGAGAGTTTCCACTGGAAAAGAATTTGGCAAAAGAAACCAGATTCCTGTGTCAGTGTCAATCAGTAAAATCCATTGGTTTTACTCTCTCCATGTGTCACAGATGTGCCTTTAGCTTTCTATCAATGATTTTGAGTTTCTGGTGTAGAACTTCACACATTTAAGGACTGGAAGAACATTTTAGGGGAAAGAATTATGTAACAATGACAGATGGCCCTAAAGTCTCTTATGATATTTTATAACATTGCATACTATACTGTAGTACATTTGAAACTACTTACTCATTAATTTCACTCAAATGTCCCACAAACACCTTAAAGCCAGTATGGAATAGTCTTGTTATTTTTGGTTCAGAATCGCTCCTTTTTACTCTGCACTACTAACTGAAATGATGATCTTCAAGGATGTCCACACCAGATCCTGAAGGACATCCTAGATTCCTCTTTCTTTCATGCCCTAAAGGTGGGGTGAACACACAGTTTATCACCCAAACCTGAACATTTTTATGGGTGCAAGAGGCACTGTTAATATTAAGCCAGACAACAGATGGAAACTGAAATCATCTGGGGCAAACAGGACCTATGGTCTTTGGATTATCTCCATCTCACCCCTTAAATGTCACTCAGTCTGTTTCCTCTCTTCAATTGCCTTTGCCACTGCTTTCTTACTAGCCACCTCCCCAACTATTGCACCAGCCTCCTAACTGGTCTCCCTGTTTCCAGACCTGGCCTTCTGAAATTCATCCACCATTCCCATTTATGTGATTTTTGTGGAGTAAATCCCTTCAGCGGTTCTGTGCACTGGAAGATAAACACGAAGCTTCTTAGTGTAGAACACATGGCCCTTCTTGATGGCTTCTTCCCTTTCTAGCATCCTTCCCACCTCTTTCTTCTCTGCACCCAGTTCTCTAGCTTTTCTAGCTTGCTTACAGTATCTAACACAAACTATCTCATGTCATGCTTTCAAGCTCTTGCACAGACTGTTCCCTTGCTCAAAACATTTAGCCCCTTTGTCTTTCTGCCTATAAATCATTCAAGATTTTGCTCAAATGTCCTCTACTTTGGGAAGACTTTTGCCATATAACAATGTGTGGATGTAGCCTAGGAGTACCCTGAGGGTAAGACCTGTGCTTGGTTATTCTCCAGAAGCTTGGGACCTCAGGCAGGACCACTACTGATTTTTGTGTGAACTTTAAACAAGGGCCCTCTCAGGGCACCCTCCTTGATGGCTTCTTCCCTTTCCAGCATCCTTCCCACTTCTTTCTTCTCTGTTCTCAATTTGCTAGCTTTTTTGACTTGCTTATAGTACCTGAAACAAACTACTATGTGTCATTGTGTCATACTTTCAAGCTTTTGCACATGCTGTTCCCTTAGTGAAAACATTTAGCCCCCTTGTCTTTCTGCTTGTTACAGCTCCTGCTCACAGTTTGGCAAGCAGAACTTGGCTTGGATTTCAGACCACTACCTCCACTCCCCCTTATTGAGTGCAGAGACTGCATACCAAACCAAAGGTGCAGGCCATGCTCAGTACCTTGCACATAGAGGATACTTGGTGAATGTCTGATGGACGAATGTCTTCTAAGATGTGAAATCACCTAGTCTGATTATCATTACAAGTACCAAGTCCACCAAAGGTAACATGCCCTAACCTTGCCCTCTCCATCACTCCTCCCCCTTATCTCTGAGGACACCCTCTTACTTCGTGCCATCGTCCTCCTGCCTCATTACAATGGAGTCTTCTCAGTGAGTCCTTTGATCATTTATCTCATTTTCTTATTATCCTATTTGCCTGGTAAATGCAAGTTCAGATTATCAGTGTCTTTTATAAGAGTGACATTGACTTATATTTACTCACTTAACTACCTTCTTAAACTGCTCACTTGATGGGCACAACAATTTATAGCTATTGTTTATTATCCACATGACCTTTTGGGTAAAACATAGTGTATTTGTGGTATTTTTAAGATTGCAAATGAACCGGCACGGTGGCTCAACGCCTGTAATCCCAGCACTTTGGGAGGCCGAGGCAGGCAGATCACGAGGTCAGAAAATCGAGACCATCCTGGCTAACACGGTGAAACCCCGTCTCTACTAAAAATGCAAAAAAAAAAAAAAAAAAAAAATTAGCCAGGCGTGGTGGCGGGTGCCTGTAGTCCCAGCTACTTGGAGGCTGAGGCAGGAGAATGGCATGAACCCGGGAGGCGGAGCTTGCAGTGAGCCGAGATGGCACCACTGTACTCCAGCCTGGGCGACAGAGCGAGACTCTGTCTCAAAAAAAGAAAAAGATTGCAAATGAGAGGAATTCAATCTAACAAATTTAAGAAAAAGGGATCTTTAGTATGTTAGTATGTGGATTTTGCCATTTTCTAGTAGACACCAAGGACAGGGCTGTAGTGGGGCCTCAGGAACACCTGGAGCCAGGTACAGTAACACCATCAGGGTTCTGTCTCTTGTATTTACTACTCCATGTACATCTGCTTTGTTTATCTCTCTGCCAATGTGTTGTCTCTGTTTTTCTGGCTTACATGACAGAAAGCAAAGTCATTGATAGCCACTGAGTTTTTTTATGGTACAACTTTATCTACCTGAGAGGAATTGAATGACTCCTTCTCAATCCAAGTTCACAAATCCTGAGGCAGAGACTTGTTGTTTCAGTGTAAGCCGTGGGTATTCTGCTGTACAGTGGGAGTGTATCACATGAAAACATGGCAACTTCTATAGCAATCATATAGATGCAGAGCATAAAGGGAGAGTTCATTCATTCATTCTCAAAAAATATTTACTATGTGCCCAATGTGTATCCATGCTGTGCTAGACACTAAACATCAAGCAGACAGGTTCCTGCTTTCTTGGAGCTTACATTGTAGTGAAGGGGATAAATCATTCACTAGGATGCTAATAAACACTATGGTTATGAACTTGATAACAAATGTAGATAGGGTCAAGGAAGATTGCCCTGAAGAAGTGACTTTAAACTATGAGTAAAGGATGACAATGAATGAGCCCTTGCAAGAACGGAAATAAAAGCCTTCTAGACTCTTCCAGGAAAAAGAGAGGGCAAGTGTGGTGGCTCTGAGTTGGGGAACATATTGGGGTGTTTGGGAATCAGAAACAAGTCCTCTGTAGATAGAAGCAAGGAAGGGAGGATGAGAGTGTTCTGAGATGATGATGAACAGGAAACACAGAGGCTTTCAGACCATGGTAATGATGCTTAGTGCAATTGCAAGTCATTGAAAGATTTTGGGAGGAGTCAGTATCACCTGCTCCAGGGGATATGGGAGGCATTGATTGAAGAGAGATGAAAATGCAGGGGTGCTGGGAGGTCATGGCACCCAGATGGATTAAAGTAGATTGATACTAGTGGGAACCCCTTGGAGATTACTTAGATATGGAAAGTGAGTGAACCATACCTGACACAGATTGAATAATTTCAACTATTATGAACCACTCTTGAAATGAATGCATATAGCTGAGTTTATCTGTGTCCTATGGAGAGGAGAAGAGCTGACTGTATAAATGGGCATCCTCCAAATTATCTTCCTTGTAGGATACAATGCTTAATAAAGAATTGGTAATAAAAATGTGTAAATTTAAAACTTACATCTTTTAATTAAAAACTCAACAGTAACTGTAACCATTGTTTATAATTTTTTTTTGAGATGGAGTCTCACTCTGTTGCCCAGGCTGGAGTGCTGTGGCGTGATCTTGGCTCACCACAACCTCTGCCTCCCGGGTTCAAGCTGTTCTCCTGCCTCAGCCTCCCGAGGAGTTCGGACTACAGGTGCACGCCACCATGCCCGCCTAATTTTTGTATTTTTAGTAGAGATGGGGTTTCACTATGTTGGCCAGGCTTGTCTCGAACTCCTGATCTTGTGATCCACCCGCCTTGGCCTCCCAAAGTGCTAGGATTACAGGCGTGAGCCACTGCATCCAGTCTGTAAGTTAAATTTTTAAAAAGATCCCCCCTCCCAACCTTGGAAGGACCATTTAATCACTGATACTGCTTAGAAATGGTGATAATAAAAATTAGACCCACTCATATTGTTTCTAAAATGTCTACGGATACTGCACTCATTATTATTTGCACCAGGGATAGACAACTCCTACTGTCCTGCCTGTAGGAGTAATTTTAAGAGAGTAGTACTCTTCTGATTTTAAGCCATAGAATGGCTGAGATAACCTGGGAGGAAAGTACAGTTGAAGAAAAGGGTCTAGGATCAAACTCTGAGGCATTCTTACTTGTAGGGAGTTAGGGGCAGAAAGATGAGGGAGTGAGAGATACACAGGGGCAATTGTTTCAGTAATGTTTTATTTCTTTAAAAGAAATATAAAGCAAATATCATAATTTAGGATTGGGATACAGCTGAACAGTGGATATGGGGCGTTTCTTATGTGATTCTCTATTTTTCTGTATGGTTGAAACATATTAAAAATGCATTTAAAGAAAAGGAATAAATGACATTAAATTCTAAGCACTTGAAAGTGAGCAGAAGTTCTTTTTAGATTCATCACACACACACACAAAATATTCATTGGAATCAAGGCTTCCAGGCTAAGCATTATTGCAGTTGCCTGAATTTCCTAGTAGTAAATGAAAAAAAGAAATTGGGATGGGAATTTAGAACCAAAACTGCATTTTCTTGGTGGGCAGGGAATGGTGCAAGTAGCAGATAACAAAAAAGGGCTTAGAGAAAAGGCACTCCTAATTTTATAGGTTACTTACTATATCCCAGTGGCTTAAAAATGCCATATAGTCATCTTCTAACAAAACTTGCTTTTCTCAGGCACCTGTATCTAAAAAATAAATGCCTGATTTAGTGCTGTTTATTTTCTCTTTGTTATTTTTTAGCAAGTACATTATTTATTTTTATATTATATTGCCAATGCATAATTGTTTTTTCAGCCTTTTAAGATAATAGACTCATGAGTAAACCTGGGAACATAATCTAACATTTGTTACCTGAGGAATATATATCCTAAGAGTCAAACGATGACCCTAGTCTCTTTGTAAATTTGGGGCAATCTTTTTTCAATTAGATAATTATAATGGTTGATTGCAAAAATGGCTTCTATCCTACCCCTTGGGAATATTATTTTTCAGTTTTCCCATCCAGAGATGAACTATTTCCCCACCCTTTGAATCAAGGTGCCTTTGGCCAATAGAAAGTAATAAAGAGATAATGTGCCAATTCTGAGCCTAGCCCTCAAGAGATTCTGGCTGCTTTCATTTCTTTTTTGCTAACTCTGCCATTGCCATAAAAACAAACCTGGACTAGCCCGGTGGAGGATGAGATACCATGTGGAGCAGAGCCAAGTCATGCTAGCCAAAGCCATTCTAAATCAGCCAACCCACAGTCAACAAAGCAGCTGACCATATGAATGAGCCCAGCTGAGATCAGCCAAAACTCATACAGGTCAGCATAACTCATGAAAGTTAGTAAGTGGTTGAGTTTAAGTCACAAAATTTTGACTTATTAAACAACAATAACCAATACACTTATACACTTATGAAGCTTGGGAGATGGTACCTAAGATGGAAATTGAGTACTCTGTGATTGGATACACCGACACGTTTTTCAATCACTTGAGACTTTAATATAGCATATACTAGAAATGCATCACTCTGAATGTTGACTTGTGGCTGCTACTAGCTCATGAATAAGTGATTTATCTAATGCATTCTGCTGAAAAGTATTTATGGGAAAGGACCAGGTTGATTTTACTTAGATTTTTAAACTCTGACTTTTCTGATGCTTGTCACATGACCACTTCAAATCTTAATGTTACGGCAACATAATCACATTCTTTTTCTCATTAAGTAGAAGTATATGATTTCAATTTGGCTACTTCTTTGAGAGCAGAAAATTTCTGAAATGATACTAATGAAATGTTCACTGACTTACATGCCCTTAAAAATATCTCAATTATTTGTGTCATTCTTTGTTTTCCTTTGACCTTTCTCCATAGACATCTACTTGGCATATTGTACAAAGGGATGTTTTTCAGTCAAGGGAGAAGAAAATGTTCACCTGTTTTTAAAAGCTGCCACTAAGATCCTGACACAGGCAAAGATTCTTTCTCTCATCACCATATTATTTCCCTGAACAGACTGTAATTTCATCAATTTTCCATGCTTACGGTCATGAATGCTTGGCATTACCATATGTTAACGTTAACAAAAAAGGAATTTCATGGCTCCAGTTTTTACTTGAAGGCAAGGAAGGCATGAAGACCTCATTAGAAATATGGTGTGTCTCATGTTGGCTTGTACATGCCTTTGGTGTAGGCTTTCCTTTGCTCTCTCTTTCCTTGATGTTAACACCAAGGGTAGACATGACTTTCCATCTTCCATGCCCCACCCTCCTGCCCCCTTGTGCAATTCTCTCAGGTAACAAGGAGGTCACAATCTTTTCCAAAGCTAGTTTTTAGGATACCTATAATGTTGGTGTCTATAAAATCTAGACCCTTCTATTTTTGCCTTCCAGAATCAAAGTAGGAACCATTTATAGAGAAACTTATGTAGCATTTATAACAACAAATGTATTTTCCTTTGTCTTACCTATACTACTCATATGGCTTTGAAATTAGAAAAATGCATTTTATTCTCAAAATTGGTAACTATAAGTCATAACAAAACCTACTAAATATTGAAAGAATCTGTTGTGTGGGAAAGTTCTTTACTACTTGAATTTATTTCTAACTATGCTATTTACTAGCTGTATGACTTTGGGTGAATTAGTTACAAAGTTACTTCTTTGTGCCTCTGTTTTCTTATTTATTAAACTATAATAGTAATACTTACTTCAGAAGATTATCATGAGGTTTCAGTTTGTCAATACCTGTAAAATACTGACATCAGTGTTTGGCACATGTAAACACAGTAAATGTTTCTTTTAGTTGTTATTCTTAATTTGTATTTTAAAATTTAAAATTTTTTATAAATACTCTATTTTTAGGATTGTACTCTTCCTCAGAAAAGCTTTCTCATAATCCTTTACATGAACTTAATATTTAGCAACTGATAAGGTGGTTTCATATTTGATTTTCATAGCCCCATAAGTGTGGACAGAGCAGGGATTATCTTACCAATTCTACAGACGAGGAAACTAAGACACAATGACTAGCTTACACTCACAGAGCTAGGAAGTGTCAAAATCAGGTCTTGAACCTGGTTTTTTGGACTTCTAGTTCTCTATCCTTTCTTTGTTTTTTGTCTGTATTTTTTAAAATTATACTTTAAGTTCCAGGATACATGTGCAGAACGTGCAGGTTTGTTACATAGGTATACACGTGCCATGGTGGTTTGCTGCACCCATTAACCCATCATCTACATTAGGTATTTCTCCTAATGCTATCCCTCCGCTAGCCTCCCACCCCTGACAGGCCCAGGTGTGTGATATTCCCCTTCCTGTGTCCTTGTGTTCTCACTGCTCTGCTCCCACTTATGAGTGAGAACTCCCTATCCTTTCCATTTGTAATTGCCACATCTTACTATTGTCATTATCATCCACAATTTACAGGTGGAGATAATGGAGACCAATGAGGAGTCATATCATCATCTTAGCAGTGAGTATCAAACTTTAGCATAAATAGAAGCAACTGGGAACTTGTTACCAGTGTAGATACTTGGACTCCATTTCCAAAGCATGCTTGATTTTATAGACCTCAGGAAACAGTCTATGTCTTTAGCATGTATCACTTGGTGGTTCCAGTGTCATAGATTAATGGACCATGCCTTGAAAACCCTGTTTTAGAGAACTTCTATTTTGCCCTGACTACAAGTATTACTCACTTACTATTGTCTGGATGCAACTGTTAAGGAAATAGAAAGAAAATATTTTCCATATGAAGAAATAGCTCAAGCTTGCTGAAACACAATCTCTTTTTCCAATTAGAAAAGTTTCACTCTTTCATGTATTTAGGCAATGAATACTTATCAAGCCTTTGTTTTGTGTTAATACCGTCCACTGCACTGGCGAGGCAGCAGTGAACAATGGAAACAATGTCCCTGTTCCCATGGAGCTTAAATTCTAGCAAAGGAGATAGGAAACAAACAAATACATGACTAAGACCCAGTGTATAAAACATCAGGTGGTGAATAAGAAAACACTAGAGAGATGACATTATCTTGTATGGAGAGGTCTAAGTTCCCATAAACATAATTATTAGATCTAATAAATTCAGCAGTTGCAGGATACAAAATCAACACACAAAAATCAGTTGCATTTCTGTGCATTAATAATCCAAAAAGGAAATTTAAAATACAATTCCATTTACAACAACATCAAAAAGAATGAAATACTTAGGAATTAGTTTAGCCAAGGAAGTGAAAGATATGTACTGAAAACTGCAAAGCATTGCTGAAAAAAGTTAAAGACATAAATAAATGGGAAAGCATCCTGTGTTCATGGATTAAAAGATTTAATATTGCTAAGATGCCAATACTACCCAAAGTGATCTACAGATTGAATATAATCCCTATTAAAATTCTGACATTGTTTTTTGCAGAAATAGAAAAATCTTTCCTTAAATTATTATGAAATCTCCAGGGACCCCATATAGCCAAAACAATCTTGAACAAAGAAAAATGAAGTTGGAAAACTCATACTTCCTGAGTGCAGAATTTACTACAAAGCTACAGTAATCAAAACAGTGTGGTACTGGCATAAGACAGACACACTAAACCAATGGAAAGGGATAGAAAGCCCAGGAATAAACCCTCTTATATTTGGTCAAATGATTTTCAGTGAGGATACCAAGACCATTTGATGAGGAAAAGACAGGCTTTTCAACAAAAGGTTCTGAGAAAAATGAATATCCACATGTGAAAGAATGAAATTGGACTCTTACCTTACACCATATAAAAAATTAACTCACAATGGATCAAAGACTTAAACATAAGAACTAAAACTGTAAGACTCTTAGAAGAAAATATAGCTTCATGCCATTGGATTTGGCAATGGTTTCTTGGATGTGATACCAAAAGTATGGGCAACAAAGAAAATATAGATAAATTGGACTGCATAAAAAGGAAAAACTTTTGAGCATCAAAGAACACCATCAACAAAATTAAAAGGCTACCCACAGAATGGGTGAAAATAATTGCAAATCTTTATCTGATAAAGATAAGTGATTACATATCCAGAATATATTTTTTAAAAACTTCTAAAACTCAACAAAAAGCAAACAACACAATTTATAAATGGGTAAAGCACTGGAATAGACAGTTCTCCAAAGAAGAAATTCAAATGGCCAATAAGCACATAAAATGATGTTCAATATCACTAATTACTAGGAAAACACAAATCAAAACTACAATGAGATATCACTTCACATGTGTTAGGATGGCTATTATAAAAACAAAAAACAAATGAATCCCAGAAACCAACAAATGTTGGTTAGGATGTGGAGAGATGGAGACCCTTGTGCATTACAAGTGGGAATGTAAGGTGGTGCAGCCACTGTGGAAAATGGTATGTTGGCTCCTCAAAATATTAAATATAGAATAGTCATATGACCTAGCAATTCCTCTTCTAGATATATACCAAAAGGAATTGAAAGCAGGAATTTGAGACAACTTTCATAGCAGCATTATTCACAATAGCCATAAGATGGAAGCCACCCAAGTGCCCATGGATGGATTAATGGATAAATAAACTGTGGTATATATATATGCACAATGAAATATTGTTCAACCTTAAAAATGAATGACATTCTGATATATGCTACAACATAGACGAACTTTGAAGACATTATACTAAGTGAATAAAATCAGACACAGGGGGCAAATATTGTATGAATCACTTAGGTACATGGAATAGTAAAATTCATAGAGAAAGAAAGATTAGTCGTTGTTAGGGGTGAGAAGGAGGGAGTGGGAAGTTATGGTCTACTGGGTACAGAGTGTCTGGGATGGTGAATAAGTTCTGGAGATGGATAGCAATGATGGTTGCACAACAATGGGAATGTACTTACTATCACTCAGCTGTATACTTAAAAATGGTTAAAATGATCAGTTTCATATATACATAAATATATATATATATACATAAATATATATAACTACAGTAAAACATGTATCGGCTTCTAAACATTTTTGAAGTATGAATAATAAAAATATTTGGAAAAATAAATGCTTTTCTATTTTATTATATTAAAACTATCATTTAGAGAGAAGAAAGCATGTCTTTGAGGGTATTAAAGTTTTAAAAATTATTTTATTTTAAAACTATTAAGGCTCATTAAAATTTTGAGAAGTGTGGAAGGGCCCATAGTGAAAATAAAAGCCCTCTCCCCCTCTTTGATGCTCTCCAAAGTAACTACCGATATACTTTTCTCTGTATCCTTTCAGGTATTCTCTCTGGGTTTATATAAGCTCTCTCTCTCTCTCTCTCTCTCTCTCTCTCTCTCTCTCTCTCTCTCTCCCCCTCTCCTTCCCCCTCCCTCCCTCTCACCCTCTCCCCCCTACTACTTAAAACATTTTTTTAATTTCTAATTTTTCTGGGTATATAGTAGTTGTACATATTTATGGGGTACATGCAAAGACAAACTTTTCATATCCTCACTTATTTGTGGGAACTAAAAATTAAAACATTTGAAATTATGGAAATAGAGTGTAGAAAGATGCTCACTAGAGGTTGGGAAGGGTAGTGGTGGGGCGCAGTAGAAGGAGAAGTGGGGATGGTTAATGGCTACAAAAAGTAATAATAATTAGAAAGAATGAATAAGTCCTAGTATTTGATAGCACAACAGAGTGTCTGTAGTCAATAATCTAATTGTACATTTTAAGAGAACCAGAATAGTGTAATTGGATTGTTTGTAACACAAAGAATAAATTCTTGAGGGGATGGATACCCCATTTACCATGAATGTCATTATTGCACATTACATGCCTATATCAAAAGTTGTTCACAGTTGGCATATAGAGATGCTACTGATTTTAGTATGTTGATTTTGTGCCCTGCAACTTTACTGAGTTTATCAGTCCTAATAGTTTTTTGTGGAGTCTTTCAGTTTTTCCAAATATAAGATTATATCTTCTGTAAACAAGGATAATTTGACTTCTTTCTTTCCAATTTGGATGCCCTTTATATTTTTCTCTTGTCTGATCTACCCAGGACTTCCAGTACTATGTTAAATAACGGTGGTGAAAATGGGCATCCTTGTCTCGTTCCAGATCTTAGAGGAAAGGCTTTTAGTTTTTCCCCTTTCAGAATGATACCTGCTATGACTCTGTTGTATATAGTTTTTATTATGTTGAAGTATGTTGCTTCTTAACCCAATGTTTTGGAGGATTTTTATCATGGGAATGTTGATTTTTTTTTTCCTTCTTTCCTTCCTTCCTTCCTTCCTTTGAGACGGAGTCTCGCTCTGTCAACCTCCACCTCCTGGGTTCCAGCAATTCTTCTGCCTCAGTCTCCCTAGTAGCTGGTACTACAGGTGTGCACGACCATGCCTGGCTAATTTTTGTATTTTTAGTAGAGACAGAGTTTCACCATGTTGGCCAGGCTGGTCTTGAACTCCTGGTCTCAAGTGATCCACCTGCCATGGCCCCCCAAAGTGCTTGAATTATTGCTGTGAGTCACTGTGTCTGGCCTGGCCTGTAGTTTTTTTTTTTTTTTTTTTTTCTTTTTATATCTTTTTTGATACGCCCTTCCCTGGTTTTGGTATAGGCATAATACTGGATTTGTAGAATGAGTTTGGAAGTATTCCTTCTTCCTCTATTTTTCAGGACAGTTTGAATAAGATTGGTATTAGTTCTTCTTTATTTATTTATTTATTTTTTTGAGACAGGGTCTGACTCTGTAACCCAGGCTGGAGTGCAGTGGCATGATCATGGTTCATTGCAGCCTTGACCTCCTAATTTCAAGTGATCCTCCCACCTCAGCCTCTCAAGTAGCTGGGACTACAGGCATGTGCCATCATGCAAAGCTAGTTTTCGTATTTTTAGTAGAGACAGAGTTTTGCCATGTTGCCCAGGCTGGTCTCAAGCTGCTGAACTCCAGCAATCCACCTTCCTCAGCCTCCCAAATTGCTGAGATTACAGGTGAGAGCCACCACACCCCGCCTAGTTCTTCTTTAAATGTGTGGTAGAATTCAACAGTGAAGCCATCGGGCCCCAGGCTTCTTTTGCTGGGAGACTTTTTATTATGGTTTCAATCTTATTACTTGTTATTGGTCTGTTCAGGTTTTGGATTTCTTTTATGGTCCAATCTGGGTAGGTTGTCTGTGTCTAAGAAGAATTTATCCATTTTTTTGAGATTTTCTAATTTATTGGCATATGGTAGCTCATAGTAGTCACTAATAATCCTTTGAATTTCTGTGATATCAGTTGTGACATCACCATTTTTGTCTCTGATTTTATTTATTTGTGTCTTCTCTCATTTTTTCTTAGTCTGGCTAAAGGTTTGTCAACTTTGTTTATCTTCTCTAAAAAAACAACCTTTTGTTTCATTGATCTTTTGTATGATTTTCTTCATTTTTAAATCATTTATTTCTGCTTCAATTTTATTATTTCTTCTACTAATTTTGGATTTGATTTGCTTTTGCTTTTCTAGTTCTTTGAGATGCATTACTGGGTTATTTATTTGAAGTTTTTCTACTTTTTTGATATAGGCACTTATAGCGTAAATTTTTCTCTTAGTACTGCTTTTGCTGTATCCCACAGGTTTTGATGTTGTGTTTCTATTATCATTTGTTTCATGAAATTTTTCAATTATCTTCTTAATTTCTTTATCGACCCACTGGTCATTCAGGAGCATACTGTTTAATTTCCATGTGTTTGTGTAGTTTCCAAAATTCCTCTTGTTATTGATATCTAGTTTTATACCAGTGTGGTCAGAGAAGATGCTTGATATTATTTCAGTTTTTAAAAATATTTTAAGACTTATTTTATGACCTAACCCATGATCTTTCCTTGAGAATGATCCATATCTTGAGAATAATATGTATTCTGTAGCCATTGGGTAAAACGTTCTGTAAATATCAATTATGTCCATTTGAGCTGTAGTACAGATTAAGTCTAATGTTTCTTTGTTGATTTTTTGTCTGAGAGATTTGTCCAATGCTGAAATTGGGGTGTTGAAATCTCCAGCTGTTATTGTATTCAGGTCTGTCTCTCTTCTCAGCTCTAATAATATTTGCTTAATATATCTGGGTTCTCCAGCATTGGGTGCATATATAGTTATAACTATTATATCCTCCTGCTGAATTGACCTTTTTATTATCATATAATGACCTTCTTTGTCTCTTCTTACAATTTTTGTCTTGAAATCTATTTTTTCTGGTATAAGTAGAGCTACTCCTGCCCTTTTCTGGTTTCCTTTGACATGGAATATCTTTTCTATCTCTTTATTTTCAGTCAATATGTGTAAACCAAAAATTAAATTCTTATAAAATACTTATCCCAGCCCATGTAGGGCAAGCTTATATCCACCTTCTTCTACCACAGCTGGTGCTCTCTTGAAAGTGCCACCTCTTGGTTGGAGGCCAACGAACTCAAGCCATTACAGCAACTCATAACAGAACAACCCCACTCCAAAGAAGGAGAAAACAACAGCTAATTCCACCACATGCATCACCCTGACTAACCACAGATCCTGAGTCTGTTCATGTGACAACTTCACTGCTAGCATAACCAGAACTCAGGAAAATCTATGCACTAAACAAAACTACAGCCAAGAACTCCCACAGAGTTCACTTCACTCCCCTGCCACCTCCACTGGAGCAGGTGCTAGCATCCATGACTGGGAGACCTGAAGATGGATCACTTCACAGGACTCCTTGTAGACATTCCCCAGCACCAGCCTGGAGCTCAGCAAGCCCACTGGGTGGCTAGACCCAGAAGAACAATAACAATCACTGCAGTCTGGCTCTCAGGAAGCCCCATCCCTAGGGGAAAGGGGAAAGCACGACATGTCCCACCCTGTGGGAAAAAAGAATCTGAATAGCAGCCCCTGAGTTCCAGATTCTTTTACTGAAACCATTTACCCAAATGAAAAAAGTAATTCTGTTAACATGAAAAAACAAAGTTCTATAACACCCTCAAAATATCACACTAGCTCCCAGCAATGGATCCAAACCAAGAATAAATATCTGAATTGCCAGATAAAGAATTCAGAAGGTTGATTATTAAGCTATTCAAGGAGGTACTAGAGAAAGGTGAAGACCAAATTTTAAAAATTAAAAAATACAGGATATGGGTGAAAAATTCTCCAGAGAAATAGATATCATAAAGAAAAGACAATCACAACTTCTGGAAAGATACACTTACAGAAATGCAAAATGCACTGGAAAGTTTCAACAATAGAATCAAACAAGTAGAAGAAAGAGCTTCAGAGTTCGAAGACAAGTCTTTAGAATTAATGCAATCCAACAAAGACAAAGGAAAAAGAATTTAAAAAATGAATGAAGTCCCCAAGAAATTTTGGATGATGTTAAATGACCAAACATAAGAATAATTTGTGTTCCTGAGGAGGAAGAGAAATCTAAAAGTTTGTAAAACTTATTTGAGGGAATAATCAATTGCATTTTTCAGTTCTATTTCTACTTGGTTCTTCTTTATTAGTTTGATCTCTTTGTTAAATTTATCTCATAGAATTCTGAATTCCTTCTTTGTGCTATCTTGAATTTCTTTGAATTTCCTCAAAACAGCTATTTTGAATTCTCTGAAAGGTCACATATTTCTTTCTTTCCAGGATTGGTCCCTGGTGCCTTATTTAGTTTGTTTGGAGATGTCATATTTTCCTGGATGGTCTTCATACTTATAGATGTTTGTCGACGTCTGGGCATTGAAAAGTTAGGTATTTATTGTAGTCTTCGCAGTCTGGGCTTGTTTGTGTCCATCTTTCTTGGTAAGGCTTTCCAAGCATTCAAAGGGAATTGAGCCCAAGCCCAAAAATGCTGTGGTTCTTGCAGACTAGTAGAAGTACTGACATGGTGGTCTTGATAACACCCAGAAGAATTTTCTGGCTTACCCGGCAGAGACTCCTGTTTTCTTCCCTTTCTCCCAAACAAATGGAGTCTTTCTCTCTCTGTGTGTTTACTGAGCTGAGGGTGGGGTTACACAAGCACCCCTGTGGTCACCACCACTGAGACTGCACTAAGTCAGACCTGAAGCCAGCACAACACTGAGTCTCTCCAAAGGGCCCCTATAACCACTACCTGGGTACTGCCTGTGTTCACTCAAGGCCCTGAGGCTCTACAATTAGCAGGTGGGGAAGCCAGCCAGGTTTGTGTCCTTCATTTCAGGACAGTAAGTTCCCCCTGGTGTGTCCAGAGATGCTGTCTGAGAGCCAGAGATTGGAGTCAAAAACCTTCTAAATCTACGTGGTGCTCTGTTCTACTGCAGCTAAGTGGCCCTCAAACTACAAGACAAAACCCTTCTGTCTTCTCTCTCCTTTCCACAGGCAGAGCAACCTCTCCCAGTGGCCACCACCACTACCAGCCCATGGGGAGTTCTGCCAGACCACCACCAATGTTCCCTTAAAGCCCAAGGGCTCTTCAGCCAGCTTGTGATAAACACTGACATGCCTGGAACTCACCCTTCAGAGCAGTGGGCTCCCCTCTGGCCCAGGGCACTTCCAGAAATGTTGTACATGAACCTAGGCCTGGAATCAGGGACCCCGAGCCTGCTTGGTGCTTTACCCCAGCAATCTCCAACCTTTTTGGCACCAGGAACCAGTTTTGTGGAAGATAATTTTTCCATGGACAGATTGGGGGCGGGGGGTTTTGGGATGAAACTGTTCTACCTCAGACCATCAGGCATTAGTTAGATTCTCATAAGGAGCACTCAACCTAGGTCCCTGGCATGTGCAGTTCACAATAGGGTTTGTGCTTCTGTGAGAATCTAATGCCACTGTTGATTTGACAAGAGGCAACACTCAGGCAGTAATGCTCACCTCCCATTCACCTCCTGCTCTGTGGCCCAGTTCCTAAAAGGCCACAGATTGGTACTGGTACCATGGTACATTACCAGGGGTTGGGGAACCCTGCTGTACTCCACTGTGGCTGAGCAGGTACTTAAGGTACAAGACAAAAATCCCCCTTACTTTTCCCCCTGCTTTTCTTAAGCAGGAGTTTTGCACGGTAGCCGCCATAGCTGGGAATGCACTGGTTCTCACCTGAAGCCGAGGCCCACAGCATACTACCTGGATATGCTGTTGGTCATTCAGGGCCCACAGACTCTTTAGTCAGCACATGATGAATCCTGCCAGGACTGGGTCTTTCTCTTCAAGGCAGTGGGTTCCCTTCTGGCCCAGGGTATGTCTAGAAATGTCAGGTGGGAGCTAGGGCCTGGAATTGGGCCTTATGACTTCCCAGTGCCTTATCCTGTTGTGATTAAGCTGGTATCCAAGATGCAAGACAAAGTCCTCTTTACTTCTTGAGTCCTTTCCTCAAGAAGAAAGGAATTACTTTTGTTTCTGAAAGCTGCATTGCCTGAGGTTGGGGGAGGGGTAGCACAAGCGCTCCATTAGCCACCCTGGCTAAAGTCTCCCCAGGTCACATGCCACCCTGGTTCACTGGCTCTAAGCCCAGCCCAGCACTGGGAGTTACCTAGAAATTGCAGCCTTTGTGTCCTATACTATCTTTCAAGTTTACCTGGAATCCCAGAGCACTTCAGCCCATATTGGCAAGGTTTGCTGAAAAACTCAAGTTTTGACCACTGGGATGGGCAATTCCTCTCTGGCTAGGGGTCTTCCAAATGCTCCCCCCATTGGCTTCAAGGAGTTCAGCCTGGTTTTGCTTTCCTCTGTGACAGGGCAGCACTGAATTCAATGCCAAGTCACCCAGTCGCTGTGCTCTCCCTCCAGCAAGTGCACAGATTCTCTCTCTGTTCCAGGCGCCCATTGCCAAAGATGGAGGAAGGGTGGCATCAGTGATTCAAGACTTTCTTTTTTAGCCTCTTCAGGGCCTCTTTCAGTGATATGAAGTTAAAGCTAGGTACTGTAACTGCTCACCTGATATTTTATTCTTATGACAGTGCTTTTTTATGTGTGGTTACTTGTTAAAATTTGGTGTTCCTGCCAGATAGGGGGGCAATTTGGTGGCGGCTTCTATTTGACCATCTTGCTCTGCCCTCACACTCTACTACTTTTTTAGAAAATGTAAACAAAATCAAGTGTACTATTGAACAACTCTTATTTTCCACTTAACACTGTATCTTTCAATTCAAAAATATTTATCTACCTTATTCCTTTTAATAGCTGCATACTATTTTATAACCTTCCTGCATTTTCCTCCCCTTTCCCTTTTCTTAAAAAAAACAATTTTATTGGGGTGTAATTTAACAGTAAAGTACATCCATTTTAAATGTGCAGTTCATTGAGTTTTGACAAATATATGGACCCATGTAATTGCCTTGCCAATCAAGGCACAGAATGTTTCTATTACCTCCCTAATTTTTTTTATACCCTTCCCACCAATTCACCTACTCCTATATCCTCTTTTGGGCAACCACTGATCTGGTTTCTATAACTATAGACTCAATTTGCCTGTTCTAGAACTTCATATTAAGGAATTATACAATACGTACTCTGTCTGACTTCTTTTGCTCAGCATAATATTCTTGAGGTTCATGTATGTTCCTTTTTACTGTTGAGTAGTATTCCGTGATATGAATAAACCACAACTTGTTTATTCATTCTCCTGATGAAACATCATTTGAATTGTTTCCAGTTTGAGGCTGTTAGGAATGAAGCGGCTATGAGTCTTCATGTTCAAGGGTTGTTTTTTCTTTTCAGTCTTGGACATATATTTTTATTGAGTAAACATCTAAGAGTAGAATTGTTGTGTTTTATGTAAAGCATATGTTCAAGTTTGTAAGATACTGCCAAATTGTTTTCCAAAGTGGTTATGTTACCTACAGTGTATGAGTTTCGGTTGTTCCACATTCTCATCAGGAGTTGGTATCTGATTATGGCTTTAATTTGCATTTCCCTGATTATGAATGATGACCAGCTTTTCTTGTGCTTTTTGGCTGACAATAGTATGTGAGTACAAATTGGATGTTTATCTATGTCTTTTTGTGAAGTGACTGTTCAAATCTTTTGTCCATTTAAAAAACATTTATTCTAAACACAAGTTCTTTGTCAGATATCTGTATTGTGAGTATTTTTTCCAAGTAAGGGGCTTGCTTTTTTTTTTTTCCCTAATAGTGTGTCTTGAGGAGCAGAGTTTTTAATTTTGAGGAAATCCAATTTGTCAATATTTTTCTCTGTGATTAGTGCTTTTCTATCACATTTAACAAAATTTTGCTTATCTCAAGGCAGTGAAGATTTTCTTCTATGTTTCTTCTATAAGTTTTATAGTTTTATTTTTTATATTTAGGTCTATGATCCATTTGGAGTTTATTTTTGTATATGGTGAGAGCTGGTGGTTAAGGTTCATTATTTTCTCTCATAGGGATATCCAGTTGTTCAGTATTATACTTTTAGTTAAAATGACTTTCCTTGGGGCTGAGTACAGTGGCTCACGCCTGTAATCCCAGCACTTTGGGAGGCCAAGGCAGACGGATCACAATGTCAGGAGATCAAGACCATCCTGGCTAACATGGTGAAACCCCATCTCTACTAAAAATACAAAAAATTAGCTGGGCGTGGTGGCAGGCGCCTGCAGTCCCAGCTCCTCAGGAGGCTGAGGCAGGAGAATGGCGTGAACCCGGGAGGCAGAGCTTGCAGTGAGCCAAGATCATACCACTGCACTCCAGCCTGGGTGACAGAGCAAGACCCTGTCTCAAAAAAAAAAAAAAAAAAAAAAAAAAAAAAAAAAAAAAAAAGACTCCTTTTTCCATTAAATAATGTTGGTAAGCTTTTTGAAAATCAATTGAACATATACATAGATATATATGCATATATATGCATTTAAACTCTCTATTCTCTTCCATTTATCTGTATGTCTATCCAAATGATACCAAACTTACTATACTTACTATAGTAATGAGTCTTGAAATCAGGTATTAAAAACCTCCCTAATTTGCTCTTCTTTTACAAAATTGTTTTGGATATTCTAATTATTTTGCATTTTTGTATACATTTTAGAATCAGCTTTTCAGTTTCTTTTAAAAAACTGCTTCAATTTCCAATTGGATTACTTTAAATAGATAGTCAATTTGTTGAAAGTGGACATTTTGGTAATATTGAGGCCTCCAATCTATGAACATTTAGGTCTTCTTTAACTTCTATCAGTGTTGTTTTCATTATACTGATTCTGAGAATAGTTTCTTAAGCTTATCCCTATGTGTTTAATATTATTTTATGCTTTTATAAGCGGCAATTTTTAGAAATAAAAATTTAAATTGTTCTTTGCTAATATATAAAAAATTAACTGTTTTTTTTTGTATGTTGACCTTGAATCCTTCCTGCAACATTCCTACAGTCACTATTAGTTCTAACAGGGTTTTTTTGTACATTTCTTAAACCTTTATCCATGTATAATGATGTCATTTGTGAGCATTTTACTTCTTTTGTAACCTATTTGCCTTTCTTTCTTTTTTTTGTTTTTTGCGCTATCTGGGACCTCTAATATAATGTTGAGTATAAGTGGTAAGAATAGACATCCCTACTTTGCTCATGGTCTTACAATTAACTGTGATGTTAGCAAAAAGTTTGTAGAGATGCCCTTTATCAGACAGAGGAAGTTAACCCTTATTCTTAGTTTGTTAGAGTTCTTTTTCATGAATGTGTGTTGAATTTAGTCCTGTATCTTGCATTTTGTTTTCTTTGTGTTTCAACGGTTCTTTTATGTTTTTTTTTTCTTCTCTTGTTTTGTTTTTGACTGAGTATTTTTAATATTACATTTTATCTCAGCCATTGGCTTATTAGCTATAACTTTTGTTATTGGTTATGTCATGATTTACAATATGCATTTTTAACTTCTCACAGTTACTAAATTATATATAAGTTAATAATGTTATTATAGGTTAATAAATAGTATTCTATTGTTTCATGTAAACTATAAAAATCATTACCATTTCTAATACTCTTCATTTCTTCATGTGGACCTAAATTTCCATCTAGTATTGTTTTTCTTCAACCTAAACCACTTTTTTTTTAAACATTTCTTGTGGTGCAGGTCTACCAATTATTTCAATTCTTCCTTGTCTAAAAATGTTTTCATTTTGTCTTATTTTTGAAGGGTATTTTAGCCAGATATGGATAAAATAGTATAGTTATGCCTATAGAATAGAATAGAATACAGATTTAGATAGGTCTAAATATTGAATTGAATACAGCTTTATTTACAGATATAAAGTCATTTCTTTTCCTTTCCTTTTAGCATTAAAAAAACTCACTTTATTATCTTTTGACTTGCATTGTTTTTACTAGAAATTAGTAATAATTCCTATCTTCATTCATCTCTCTATGTATTATGTCCTCTTCCCTCTCTGGCTGCTTTTAAGATAGTTTCTTTATTATTGGTTTTCAGTAATTTTATTAAGATATGCCTTGGTGTGTGTTTTTGTGTTTATCCTTCTTGAAATTTATTGTGTTTTGTGGATCTATGGTTGATGGTTTTCATTAAATTGGGAAAATATCCAGTAATTAATTCATCAAATTGTATCCTTTCCCATCTCCCATTTGCTTTCCTTCCAGAGTCCAATTGCCACTTAATGTTTTTCCATAGTTTATGGAGGCTCTGTTAAATTTTCAAGCCTTTCACTTTAGTGTGTGGATAGTTTCTGATGCAATGTTAAATTCATTAACCTTTTATTCTGCAGTATCTAATCTTCTATTAAACCTATCCAGTACATTTTTTATTTCAGAAGTTATATTTTTAAGATTTAAAATTTCCTTTTGTTTTATTTTTATAATGTCCATCTGTCTCCTCATTGTGTTCATGTTTTCCTTTAAATCCTTGAACATATTTGTAATAGGTATTTAAAGTTCTTTTTTACTCCTTCCATCATTTCTCTTATATCTGGGTCTGTTCTAGTGAGTTAGTTTTGTACCGATTATGGGTCACATTATCCTGCTTCTTTGTAGGCCAGTAATTTTAAAATTATATTCTGGACAATGCGAATGCTAAATATTTGAGTCTGGATTTTGTTGTCTTCCTTTAAAGCATGTTGAGTTTTGAGTTTTATTATTATAGATAATTTTCTGTAAATCAGATTTATTCTGTAAAGACTTCAAAAAATCTTTATTAGGGTGGGACTAGAAACCTCTTTACTCTTAGGCTAACTTAACCCTATAGTTCTTTATACATTAGATTATAGTACCATATTATACCAGATTATAATATCTTATTTTTACTGTACTTTTTCAATTTTTAGATACACAAATACCACTATATTACAGTTGTATATGGTAGTCAATACAGTGACATGCAGTACAGGTTAGTAGCCTAGGAGCAATAGGCTATTCCATATCACCTAAGTGTGTAGTAGGCTATACCATCTAGGCTTATATAAGTACAGTCTATGATGTTTGTACAATGAAAAAATTGTCTAATACATTTCTCAGAATGTGTCTCCATCATTAAGAGATACATGACTGTACTTTGAAGCTGTGGTCTTTGTGGGGTCTCTATGAAATATTCTTGATATTCTGTCAGGTCCACTTCTCTGGAGAACTCAAATGTCTCCCATCCCTGTGTAAGCGCCTATAATTTTTCAGCTTATAACACTCTAGCAGTTGTCCTTTGCCTGATTTTGTGAAGTCTCACTCTATGCATGTCAGCTTAATATTCCATCAGAGACTCTTAGGACCCCATGCAGATTTATAGCCCTCTTCCACCAAGTAGCTTTCTGCTTTCCAGTACTGTTCCCCACAAACTTTTTTTGTCTCAGCCTCACTGAGATCTGGCCTCTGTCACCTCTGTTAAGTGAGGCTACTGTACTCTGCTTGTGCTCTTCATATCTTCACTGAGGTTAGGAAGGGCCAGGTATTTTTATTGACTCCAATTTTGCAACTGAGGATGAGAAGTGCTGAGAATGCCTCTTAACTGAGCAACTTAGAAGGGGCACTGAGGAGCAGATAGAGAAGCATGGGGAAATGTTGCAATTCCTTTTCCCTGATCCACCCATGGGATTGAGGCTGCATTCAGAAAATGAGCAGGAGGTATATTCCTTTGGCCCTGCCCCAAGAAGGACCAATCTCATTAACCCTGGAAAAATAACCAGGCTCCCTGGGCACACTGAGAGACGCTGTCTCAGAGGTTATGTGATCATTATTTTCAGCTTGGAGAAGAAACCATCTTTAAAGCACTCGCTTCCCCTGAAAATATTTTTTTTATTTCTGATCTACAGATGAGGGTGAACACAAAGCTTTAGGGTTAATGGCTCTGAGTATATCAAGATAAAGATGGTTCATTAAGTATTATAATAATGACCACACATCAAGTGTTTACTACATGGCAGGCTTGTGCTAAGTGTGTTACTTGCATTATTTCATTCAGTCTCTAAAACAACCCAATGAGGTGAGAACTATCCCTATTCCTAGCTTACAAATGAAAAAACTGAAGTTCAAAAGGGGATAAGAGGGGCAAATGTTAATCTTCTTTAAGATAAATGAGAATGAGGAAGATGCTGAGAGGTGCCTTTCTGACTGGAGAGAAATGCTGACTTAGGATGCTGTGCCACCACAAGCACATTGCTTGACCTCTCTGGGCATCAATTTCTTAATATGCCAAGTGAGAGAACTATATTAGATAATCCCTTCTGAACAACTTTCTATATTTCAATATCCTCCTCTTTCCATAAAATCAGATCCTAAACATTTCTCAATTTCCTACCTTATAATTCTTAATTTACCTGCCACCAGAGGGCTCTGTGCAGGGGAGTTTTCACGCAACATAGGTTTTCCTCAGATTTGAAGCCTGGCCCCTGTAGAATAGGCTCTCAAGAAAAAAATCTGTTGGTATAAGTAGGAGACCAGGTGATGTAGTGGTGGAGGAATAAAAAATCAGGGTTCTGGGTTCTCATTCCTCTGCCAAGTGGCTGTCAGATGCATCACACAGCCTCTTTGGGCTTCCATAACTCTTCCTGTAAAATGGAAATAATGGAGTTATTAGGAGAAATGAAATAGTATCAGATATTTAAAAGCATCTTGAAAAGTATAAAATACTGCATAAATATGACAGGTAAAGAAATACATTGATGAAAACCAAGACTTTTTTCTTTAATTTATTTGTCCATTACCCATTTTTGTACTGTCTCCCCAACACCCTAACATCATACAGTTATTACCAAGGGCCTCTAAATGTGTTTGCCAACACAGTAAGGGCTGCTTTCCTTCCTAGATATTAATTCTGAGGCAGTTTTTATCCTGGTTAACACAATTCTAGGTAGGGGTGGTGGTGCTCATGGATTGGCCAGCAGTTGTATATCATGATTGGG
Organism: Papio anubis; assembly: GCF_008728515.1. Classification (NCBI taxonomy): domain Eukaryota; kingdom Metazoa; phylum Chordata; class Mammalia; order Primates; family Cercopithecidae; genus Papio; species Papio anubis. Next base: position 79,560,385 of record NC_044987.1, read on the forward strand.
GCTGAGATCTGGGATGTAGCCAAATTCAAATTTATGCTATGATGGGGAAATTACATATGCCCATGGAGGTGGTTACTTTCAGTCCCTGGCATTTATCACCACCCTGCCCAACCAGTCAAGAACTTGCTCCTCTCTCTGAGGAAACCTGGGAATTTGCTCTGAGAACACCAGTTGGTCTGGACCTTCACTGTCCCTTGATAAATCACATGCTCTGGCCAGGCGTGTTGGATCACACCTGTAATCCCAGCACTTTGGAAGGCCGAGGCGGGCAGATCACGAGGTCAGGAGTTTGAGACTAGCCTAACCAACATAGTGAAACCCCGTCTCTACTAAACATACAAAAATTAAATGGGCGTGGTGGTACATGCCTGTAATCCCAGCTACTTGGGAGGCTGAAACAGGATAATTGCTTTAACCCGGGAGGTGGAGGTTGCAGTGAGCCAAGATCGCACCATTGCACTCTAGCCTGGTGACAGAGTGGGGACTCTAACTCAAAAAAGAAAAAGAAAAAAAAGATGAAAAAAAACCACATGTTCCTCAGTGGTACCTCTTACTGCTTTTCCAGTTAACAAGAAATGGTAGTCTTGGAATTTAGAAACACTTAACTCATAAATACGGCTTTTGTACATAAATATGGCTTCTGTACTTTCTAGTCCAAGAATTTAGACCTCTACATTTTTGCTGTGTTGAAATATATTCTGCTAAGATTATGTTATCTTCTTCCTCTTCTAGGATGTCTCACAATAGTTGTCAAATTAACCTTTGGGCTGAGTGCAGTGGCTCATGCCTGTAATTCCAGCACTTTGTGAGGCTGAGGCAGCCAGATCACCTGAGATCAAGGGTTCAAGACCAGCCTGGTCAACATGGCAAAACCCTATCTCTACTAAAAATACAAAAATTAGCCGGGCATCAAGGCAGACACCTGTAATCCCAGCTACTTGGGAGGCTGAGGTAGGAGAATTGTTTGAACCCAGGAGCAGGAGGTGGAGGTTGCAGTGAACCGAGATTATGCCACTGCGCTTCGACCCGGGAGACAGAGATGCCGTCTCAAAAAAAAAAAAAAAAAAATTAAAATTTTATAAATAAATTAACCTTTAGCCAAGAATCATATTATTCTTGGATTCCAAAACCTCCAGTGGAAGGTTTCTTGCTTTCCATAGAATTAAGCCAAACTCCTCCAGGCCTCTTACCTTTCCAGCCCCCACTGTTCTCACATAGGAAGCCAGCACTACTGTTCAGCCTGAAGTGCTCCCTGGCTTCTGTGCATAGTCTAGTGTCCTGCTCTTGAAGTTGCCTCTGCCAGCTGTGTTTTCCCATTTCCCCCTCCGTATGACCAAGTCCTGCACTTCTTCAAGGCATAGTTTAAATGCCATCCTCTTTATGGAGTGAGTTCTTCCACTTCTAAACTTTCTGCTTTGTGCTCTAGGGAACTATGACTTTCTTCCTCTAGTGTCTCATTTATCTTGGTATTCCCACAATATCAGCAAATGATATGTCCCCTATAAATGTGGGTTAGGCAACATGAATGAATGGAATTTAATCTAAGGGGTCTTTTAGGGAGTATCCCATCCGAATACATGTTTATCCAAAATTTAAAGTTTCTTTTCCTTTCAAGGTGGCGATTTGTGGCCATTTCTGCTGTCCCAGGTCTCTGGCTGACCCTTTACTGAGGTCTGTGCTTACTCTTGCTAACTTTTTACATTTCTCCATATTAAATTTACAGCTTATATCAAGCCTGCTTGTTTAAATTTTTTTTCTGTTCCCACTGTTCTCATGTTCCTTCACAATGTATGCAATTACATGAGCTGCCTTTGAAAGCAAGATTAGATTTTAAATCTTGTGATTAACCTTTCACATTGCGAGACTGCCAGCTCCAAGTTTCTTGAGCAATTTTCTTGTTTTGTTGTGGACTAATTTCTCTGTTTCATCTCTCCTGTTGTGTATTACTTTGCAACTTGATTCTTGGCTGCATAGGCCCTGTTGGGAGAATTTCTTGTCTTGCTTCATTTCACCAAATGACTCTTCTGCACAAAACCAAACAAATCTGTAAATGTGGAAAACACTGTGTGAATCTGCCAGAGTACTGAAGTGGCTACCAAATTTGCAAAGTTTTTGTTATTTTTATATTTTGCATACAAGATCTTAGAGAGGAAGTTTTTAAAATTTACTGAGAATACAAATTACATATATTTATGTATAGAAAATTTCCCAGAAAACAACTTAGCTTTAAACTGGAACATTGAATTGGCAGTCTTTTTGAACCTATAAAATGCTGAGTTTTAGGACTACATTTGTTAAGTATTTTTATCAAAATTTTTTAATTAAAGAAACTATTTTGAGTGTAGAAGAGCACTTTAGCATTTTAGAGTTCAATAGAAAATTATTTTGCCAGTTACCCAGCAAAAATGGAGAAAGTTTGTATTTTAAAATATTCACAAAATACATTCCTTCAGGAAATAATTTATGGCTGGTCTTATAAGTAAACAAGATATTTGATACATCAAAGTGTTTTATTAAGGTAATTTCTAACAATACTTGATTTCCTGGAAGTTAAAATAAAAACTAACATGAATAAATAATAAGTATTCAGACCAATGAAAGAGATGTATTTATAGTAATTGGTTATAGACAACATCCTAGGCATGAAATTAATTCAATCCCAATCTGAAAACCCTGATAGTATTAAAATGGATGTTTAATGTGTTATTAGTTAATGATATTTCATCTGAAGACCTTATCAAGTTGCACACAGCAAAGCTCTTGTCATTATTTTTTACTCTCCCAAAGTGACACTTTAATGAAATGTGTCAGCACACCAGTGTTAGGATACGTTTCATTAATGCCCAGCACTTTTGTTCTATTCTTTACATTTGGAAACAGATTTAAGTATTAAGTGCCTCTAATGTCTGCAACCAGGGAATCCTTTCCGAATTTGTAACAGTGACCAGAACAGACCGCATTACACTCTCCAAATGGTGCGGTTTTGCATTTGAATGTCTGAATTATCCTGGTTTCTTAGAGACGACCACAACACCAACATCTTAAATCCTTAAAATACTGTCCGCTTCATTGAATGCTCGTGATCTAAGCATATGTGTAATTATTCTGTAATTCTCCCCAAAATGTGATTCCTTGGAAATGCATACTAGGTTTCCCCTATTGTAAATCCAATGACTATTTCTTTGTGGCCACTTCTTTAAATACGGTAACAAGCAAGTCTGTGTGTCTGGGTGAACCGCCTTGATAATGATGATTTCTTCCCAAGCTCTCCTTGGGACACCCATTGGGGGAAATATGCCTTTCATTTGTTTAAGGGTAGAGACCATGGTCACAAAAAGACCATTTAAGATAGTATACATTACAACTAGAGGATTTCTTGCCAGAAATGGGCCTAATGTCACTCACAATAGCCTTAGAAATAGCCTTAGATAGTTTAGAATTTGCAAATGTTACCAGAACCAGCTGTGGTAATCCATGGCTGCATATAGATTTTAGAGAAGAATAGAATCCCGTGCCTCTTAAAACAGCTTTGGATGTGGTCAACCGTGGAAAATTAAAACATACACTTTAAAAACTGACAGCTGGAAAGAATAAGAGGGAGGAGACAGTAGAAAGGAGACTTAGGGTAGTATATTAACCTCAGTTTTATTTTAAAGTTTTGCACATTCTTTGGGAAAATTCATTGATGGCAATTTTCCCAGGGAACAGCCTAAGTGTACAGTGATTACAAAGTGAAAGTGAGATCCTGCGTGTGAAGTCCTTTACAAATTGTTAATGCACCATTCAAATATTTCTGGGCTGTTGTTATTACAACCTATCATTAACTCCAGTATGAGTTGTTTAATTTGGCCTTTAAGTTTAGCAAAAGTGTAGTGGGTCTGTGGGTGTTTACTGATAAACGCAAACAACCACGGAGTAGGGGTAAAGGAAAGTCAGCTTTCAGGGAAGTCAGCTTGCAGGGTCATAGCTAGGCTGTGGATAATTTGATGATCACTCTGAAGCAGGTGTTTGCATTGAGTAATTCCTCGTCTTAACATAATTTTGCAAATCGCTTGGCTTTTACAGCCCATATCGCTCCCACAGCACCATTTCTAATGGTAGCTTTAAAAATGATTTCAGCATCAAGTGAGCTTGAAGTTTTCAAGTCCATCTTGTTTACTTGTTTGTTTTTTGGTGACTGTATTTTTAGAAATTTGGAATCTGGGAGAAAATGTTGTGACAGGAGGAAAAATCAGTCTTATCAATCATTTAAAAGAAAGATTGTATTTTAAAGTTTGGATGAGGGGAAATATTTTAAATTTTTTCAAAAACACACAAGCAACAAGTGAAGAAACGAAAACATTGGCAGAGGAAAGATAACAGCTGCTAGGGAAAGAAGCAGCCTCAATGTTTAGAGATATGTCCTCCGTACTTGCCAGTCTCTCATGAGTGATACCTTGGCTGAGTTTCCATTTACCCTCTATTTGAGTTTAGAAAATATCACTTTTAAGTTGGAAAGTGATGTTAGAAATCTAAAAGAAATGAAAGAAATAACTTAAAAAACCTGGGAACCACTCTGTTGCTTGGAGATTTGGTTCTCTTCCCAAGGAAAGACTGATGTATGTAAATAAGCAAAGGATGTCTGCATTTTTTTTTTTTTTTTTTTTTTTTTTTGAGACGGAGTCTCGCTCTGTCGCCCAGGCTGGAGTGCAGTGGCCAGATCTCAGCTCACTGCAAGCTCCGCCTCCCGGGTTCCCGCTATTCTCCTGCCTCAGCCTCCCAAGTAGCTGGGACCACAGGCGCCGCCACCTCGCCCGGCTAATTTTTTGTGTTTTTAGTAGAGACGGGGTTTCGCCGTGTTAGCCAGGATGGTCTCGATCTCCTGACCTTGTGATCCGCCCGTCTCGGCCTCCCAAAGTGCTGGGATTACAGGCTTGAGCCACCGCGCCCGGCCGGATGTCTGCATTTTTTATGCCTATTTTTTAAAGTACTGTCCTGTATCATTTATGTAGACATCATTTATTTGCCAATCTAAAAAGAAAATAAACTTAACGAGGATTCTGAGTAACCAAAATATATGTCCCTAAGTCTGCTCACTAATTTTATGACCCTCAATTCTCACTCAGAACCTACTTACTCTTACATTACAAATGCTTCTAACAAACATGAGTATCTGCTTCCCCCGCACATACAGATTAGAAGCAGCATAGCAGATGGGAAACAAATAAACAGAAGATCTCGGACATACTGGGCGCAGCAAGAAATAAGAGCTGACAGCTTGATTGTGCAGGCAGAGACAGAAAATCCATATAAAGCAAACATAAAACTATAAAAGCTTAGCGGTCTAGAGCAGTTCAGGGTTTCATGATTTACCAATCCCAGGAGGTCTCACTGTATTATAGCACAGAATAAAAACTGATGCTTATAATTTTGAGTCATCAAGAAACTGTTAAATGTTACTGTGTGCCTGACCTTCAAAAGGTATATTTAGAATAATTTTCACTGAAATGTGTTAAAGTTAAGATAAAAGTCATTGGGCTTAAAGGAGCTCACCTTTAGGTGTTTAGAAATTTGGATTTATATGGAGATCATTTCTTTCCCCATAATGCCCAATTGGTGCATGAAAATTGCCCCTGCTTTGAGGACATAGCCAAATGTTCTTACTCAAATGGAATCTTGTAACTAGAATTCTTTCTGTAGTGAGACAGCTGTTAAAATGAGGGAAACTACACTAAATGAGAATCAGAAGAGTTTCATACCCTCCACTCTACTACTGAAATGCCGGGTGATCGGGACAGTCAGCCACTCTCTGATTCTCAGTTTCCTCATCTATTCATGGGGTTTACAGACCCCATCCAGTTTCACAAACTATAAATTTTTTTTTAAAAAATAGTAGCTCAGTGAATTATAGGTGATTCTCTCTGTGCTTGATACAGAGCTGAACCACACAGACTACCTTCCATTTTATGGGGATTAGAGGGACTAATCTCAAAGTTTGCCCTCATCAGCATCCTGCTGAGATATTCTTAAATAACTCTAAAAGGAGCCTACAGTGTTAATGACCTTTATCTCTTAGTGGCAAGAAGAGAGGAGATTTTAACTTCTGTCTTTATGCTTTTCTTGTATTTTCAACATTTCTAAAAGAAATACGCATTACTTTTGAAACATATCCATAAAAGCTACATTTAAAATATAGACATGAAAGAACAAAACTTGAGACTTAAGGCTTTCCAAATGCTAGGTCTTAAAGCAAAGCAGGTTCGAACTATTAATAGAAGGTGGATAATGCTGCCTCCCAGAAGCAGGACATCCACTCTGAGAGGTAGCTCTGCAACCATTATTTCTGCCACACACAGATCTTTCAAAATCAGTGGCAGTTTTTCAGACTTGAAGAATAAAGGTAGTGTCTGCTGGTAAAACAGGAGAATATGGCATTGAAAGAAAAATCCCCAAACAACTATTTGTAACGCTGGGCTCCCGACTGCACTCTGTCTTCTAGAATGTTATGGGAAAATATCCTCCTTGCCAAAAGTAATCTCACTGTGATTTGTCAACTGGCAGCTGATAAGGAAGGAGCATTTTTCTAAACTTTGAATCTCTGGCTACTATCCCAAGGATCATCTTCCTGTACAATTGTTATAAAATCTGCAGCCTGCAAAAAACCTGTCTAAAAATATTGGAGAGATAGAAAATGATCCAGCAGGCTGAGGAAGCTCTGAATGTTTAATGTCCTGGGGCAACTGGTTGCCCGTATACTGCCAGCAGTTTGGAAACAGGTCGATTGTGACTCAGGAAAATGGGCCTGGCCTGGGCAGCCTCAACTTGGCAACAGCTTGTGGGGAGTAAATCCTCTCACTGAAGGTTTTGCTTAATCTGAATAAATTCAATTTCAAAATCTGCCCTTGATCTAAGCCCCTTAAGCTGCTGCAAAGGACTAAGGACCTTCAGGGTCAATGCCAATAACAAAAGATAGGAAAAAAAATCACCCTTTCTCATATCTCACTGCTATATTCTATAAGCTGTTAACTCGCTGCAAAAAAAAAAAAAAAAAAAAAAAAAAAAAAAAAAATTCCTTTAAATAAAGTTGTCTTTGGAGAATCCCTGTCCTTTATTTTAAAGGTGACATTCAGTACTTCCTTTTTGGATGTTCACCATGTTTAGTAGAAGGAATGCTAGACACAATGTTAGGAGACCTGTGTTATAGTGCTGAATGTAGTACCACCAGTGGATTTCGGCAAAGCAATTGCTTTGGACTTCTAGACATATTTTTCTCTTAACTGTGGTCTTTGCAAGACGTGTTTGCAGAAGTGCTTTTTCCAAGGGTAAAATGAATATAAGTAAATAAGCTTGGGAAACATACCAGACCACATGCCTACTTGGACTTTCATAGCGTGCATTAGCATACTAAAGGCTCTGAGAAGTCCTGTAGTAGGGAAACTTTCAAATGTTTTCAACCCAGTGTTTTCCAAACTTCCTTGCTAAACCATGAAGCTTCTTTTGTGTGGTAATTCCTACTGTGAAACTAGCATCCTACAAACATATTCTGACAATGCCTGGGCTGACAATGCCTGTGGTCTTGCATCTGGTCTACATTTTGGCAGTTACATGATTCTACAGTATATGTATTTAATAGAAGACATGATCAAGATCCTTTACATTGCTGATGGCTTAAAGTTGGGGAGATACAATTAATTCATTGGATTATAGGATCCAAAACTACTCAGTGTTTGTATTAGTTCATTGTAGTGCTGTAACAAATTATATAGACATGGTGGCTTAAAACTACAGAAATGTATTCTCTCATAGTACTAGAAACTGGAAACTGAAATCAATTGCACTGAGCCAAAATCAAGGTATCAGCAAGGCTGTACTCCCTCTGGAGGCTCCAAGGGAAAATCTCTTCCTTGTCTTTTCCAGCTTCTGGTACCTGTTGGCATTCCTTGATTTATGACAGCCTGATTCCAACATGTGCCTCCCTGGTCACATCGCCCACACCTCTTCTTTCTGTGTGCCAAATCTCCTGCCGCCTCCCCCTTATAAGACATTTGTGATGGCATTTAATTCCCACCCAGATAATCTAGGATGATCTCTTCATCACATGATCCTTAAATTAATCACATCTGTAAAGACTCTTTTCCAACTTAGATAACATTACAGGTCCCAGGAATTAGGTCCTGATATCTTTGGGTTGCCATTATTCAGCCTACTACAGCAGTCTAAAGCCAGGAGTTGGATCTGACAAAGTTAAATATTTCAGGCATAAATGTGAAGTCCTGTACTTGGGCAAGATAAAACAAAAAAAAGGACAGGTATGGCTAGAAGATGTACCTGATTTTTTTTTTAAACTATTTATTGATACCGAGTCGTGCCAGGCACTGAACTGGGGACCTTAGCAGTACCATGATTGAAAAAGATGCAAGTGAATGAATCGCTAGGATTGTGCGGTCATCTGTAAAAATGCAATATGATGTAGAGTTATTACCCAAGTTCCAGGTGTAATAAAAGACCCCTTGCACAGGCCATAAAAGCAGTGTTATATAATAGTTATGAATTCAGTTCAGGGTATGAATCCCAACCCTATCATTTAACAACTGTATAAACCTAGGCAAGTTATTTATTCTTCTTGGCCTTAGATTTCTCATCTGTAAAATGGAGATAATAGGACTCACCTCATAGAATTGTTATGAAAATTAAGTGAGATAAGACTTTTAAAAAACTTAGCACAGGAGGGGTGCAGTGGTTCACACCTGAAATCTCAGCACTTTGGGAGCCTGAGGCAGGGCTGTGGTCACTTCTGTGGTCCTGAGATCACTCCTGTGGTCAGGAGTTCCTGACCAACATGGTGAAACCCCATCTGTACTAAAAATGCAAAATTAGCCAGGCATGGTGGCACATGGCTGTAGTCCCAGCTACTTGGGAGGCTTAGGCAGGAGAATCACTTAAACCTGGGAGGTGGAGGTTGTAGTGAGCCTGGGCGACAAGAGCGAAACTCTGTTTTGAAAAGAAAAAAAAAAAATCTTAGCACAATGCCTGGCTAATAGTAAATGCTTAATATGTCTTGGCTATTATGGCAATGATCACAATTATAGGGTTAGAGATTCTGGGAGACCCCCAAAGGAGTAGGAGCGATATGATAGCAGTCAGCAGTCTGAACCATGGCGTGTGAGAATTACTGAAGGAAGTGAGGGCCTAGAGATCCATCTTCAAATCCACAAAGCATCATCATGAGGAAGAGCAAGCTGGCTTGTTCTGCATGGCTGCAGGGAGCTGACCTGGGATCCATTTGTAGAAGGTACAGGGGCTCAATCAAAGGAGAGTCTGAGTCTACAGCAGTGGATTAGATTTCTTCAGAAAGTGAGTTTCTCATCACAGAGAGAGTTCAAACAGAGATGAGGCAGCTAATGGTCAGGAAGCCTGTGGAGTCCATTTCTCACCTCAGAATTGGCTTTATTATCTATCTCCCCCAATAGAACTTCTGCCCCATGAGAGACCACATGGCCTGTTTAATGCCTAATACATAGTGAGTGTCCAAAAATGAATGAATGAATGATGAATGAATGATTGAATGAATGCTGAGCGCTAAAGAACTACAGTGCGGTAGGATTCAATTAAACTAAGTTTAGGGAAGATTTGAGGGTTAGCCTGTGCCAGGCATAGTGCCAGGCACAGCCTGAAACTAAACACGTGACGGTAAGTGCTAAGTAGGTCAACAGAGGTGAGCACAAAATGCCGTAGAAGACATGGGAAGAAGTGGTTTATTCTACCTGGTTCCTGGGGATAGAGAGGGTATAACATTTTCACTGGGTCTAAAAGGATGAATGAGGTTTTACATTTGGCAAAATCAGGGAAGGGGAGTGGAGCTGAGAGGACAGTTGAGGCAGAGGGAACTCCATGGGCAAAGGCATGGAGGTGTGAAGAACAAGCCAGATTTGGGAGAAGGCAAGACAGTCTAGGTCTGGAACAGGTGGCAGGTGTTGACTAGAGATGGAGCTGGCAGCACAGGATATAATCAGATTATGAGATGCCTTGGAAGGTACACTGAGAAGCATAATCTTCATCCTGATGGCAGTGGGGAGGCCTGGAAAGTTTGGGAGCAGGAGACTCTGTTGTGGAAACTTTGTGACAACCTGCCGAATCACAATTGTGAAGGTAGGATTGATTTGGTAACAAAGGGCTTCCTGCCTCAACATTTCTACCATCAATCTGCCACAGCCACTGAAACGCGTTCTAGGATCACTCCTAGAAATGAAGAAACATGCAAATATATAATTCTGTGATTCAGTGTAGCAATGTGTTACCCTTGACACCCATTGGCCATGAGCATGGGACAGGATTTCTCGACCTTTGTGATGCTGACATTATTTCTTGTGGGAACTGTCCCGTGCATTGTAGGATGTTTAGCAGCATCCTTAGCCTCTATCTACTGGGTACCAGTCACATTGCCCCCATCCCCCAGCTGTGATGACCAAAAATGTCTCCAGACGTTCCCAAATGGCCCTTGGGGCAAAATTGCCCCAGTGAGAACCACTGATATGAAGCAATTCATCAAATCATCTGGGGGCATCAGAAGAAGACCAGCAGCTCCTCATGCAGTTCCTTAGGTAGGGTGTAACTTCCCTCACCATTTACTTTTCTTGACTTAAGATTTAAGCTCTTCTTGACTCTCTGGTCACACTGAGCTGTTTTTCAGCTTCTCATTGTTCTAGCTTTCTCATTGAAAATGAATCATTTCCAGGATGTGAATGCTTGCATTCATGGAGAAATTGATAGCTCTTATCTGGAACTGTGAATAGTGTGTTGACGCATATGTCTTCTGTGGGCCACTCTGTATAGGAACAAACTAGCTATGATATAGGGAAGCAAATGTTTGGTATGGTGCTTTGTATACTTTAGTACACCTCCAGGTGAGGCATACTCTCCAATTTACTGTGGTATCAGGGTCTAATACCCATCTAGTTCACACATCCATATTGCCTGCCCTGGCTGCCGTAAGCACCTGAATTCATGGCCCATGCTTTAGATATAGAAGTGCTCATCCAAGTGGAATAATCTATCCCCAATTTATTCACCAATAGAAAATGGTGCTGTTGAAGGTGGAAGATGGGATAGTTATGTGGACAATTTTATTTGTATTTCTACTGTGAGGTCAACCATTATAGACTCCAGCTATAATTTATTTATTTTCTCCCCTAGCTAGGCAGTTTGGAACTGGATGGAAAGTGTTCTTTCCCTCCTCACATTAGCTCCTGCTCATTTTCATATAAAGTCTTGCTTCTGAGTTTAGGGGACTGAGTAAGTATCATAAGATGAACCCAGGTGCCCTCATATGATTTGAATGACCTGTTATTTGAAGACTCCCCAAATCCTTTCTTAGATATCTTACTTCGTAACAATGAATTGTTGATAAATTCACTTTTATCAGTTCTTTGGGAAAATAAGGGGCTCATCAGGTTGGGCCTTAATTTGATAGGAGACATTCAGTGAATAAAAGCTAAAATACTACCCATTTTCCAGTGAGAAGGTATAGTCTGTGCAGACTCTTACTAGATGAAAATAGTCCTATCAATTGTTCATTACCTCAATAGCAGTTCTTAAGGGATTTGATAAATAGCTTAACTTTCACATCCTCATAGAAACTTCCTCTGTTAACTTCTATGGCATTTCATTTGTTCTGTTCTAAGGACCCTTTTCACATTACTGCATTTCTTGGTATAAGGAACAATTTCTACCTCTAGAGTGTAAGTGCCTTAAAGCCTAACATATTATATATATTTCTGTGTCTCCACTGTGTCCAACATAATACAAAAATGCACAAAGATACACAGGAGATACTAAAAATGTTTTCCTTGGGTGAATGTATTTATGACTTGAATTTGAGAGAGGAGCAAGTACTGCAGGTTTTAAAAATATATATTTTTAGAAGAAAATTTAGAGAACTCAGAGGTACAAAGAAAACATAAGTTATCTATACTGCCATTGCTGACAACCACTGTAAATACTTCAATATGTCTCAGTTGTTTTTCTTTGTTTGAGATATATTTAGGGAATATATTTCACTGTAACGTTACAATACTTAATAAGATACAAACTTAAATGTAAGTTTGAGTCAGGCGCGGTGGCTCATGCCTGTAATCCAAGCACTTAGGGAGGCCAAGGCAGGCAGATCACTTGAGGTCAGGAGTTGGAGACCAGCCTGGCCAACAAGGTAAAACCCTGTCTCTACTAAAAATACAAAAATTAATTGAGCCTGGTGGTGTGCACCTGTAATCCCAGCTACTCGGGAGGCTGAGTCAGGAGAATCGCTTGAACCCAGGAGGCAGAGGTTGCAGTAAGCTGAGATCACATCAATGCTCTCCAGCCTGGGCAACAGAGTGAGACTCAAAAAAAAAAAAAAAGTAAAAAAGTAAATTTGTATCTTGCTTTATTTTTATTCTTTGCAACATAATAGGAGCATCTACTAGTCATTAAATATTTTTCCAAAACACCATAGTGAGTGGCCACACAGTATCTCAATGATGGCTAGATAACGATTTACTCATGGATATTGGATTGGTTTTAATGGGGGCTATTATAAACAGTGTTTTTATGGATGTCCTTATATAAAATATAGGATACATATTTTGATATGTTTTTAGAAATAAAATTTCTGTGCCAGAAGTTATGAATGTTTTTAAACATTTTAATATACATGTCTTTTGATATATATGTCTGAGATTCCCTTTCATTTTTTTCCGTAGGCATCCAAAACAGTAATTTATTAGAAGGCATTTTATTCACAATACAGAAGATCAATTTATGAGCAGCAGCAGCAGCACTAGAAGTATTATAATAAACAATGATAATGACATCTCTACAAGTTAAAGCTTAGAAAGTGCTTTCACATTCACTTACCTCCTTTAGTACTCAAGCAGATATTATTTCCATCTTACACATGAAAATAACTAAAGCTTGGGAAGGTTAAATGACTTGTTTGTTCAAGTTCACACACCTCATCAGAAGTCTTTTATGTGTTTTTGACTGCACCAAGAGAGCTAAAGACAAAAATGAAGAGGAGGTGGGGAAATGGAGGGACAAATGTAATGAATCACTGGAGATTATAAATATAACCTCAAAGAACAGAGTGGAGGATTTTGTGAATAGGTCAATAAAAATTTTATTGGAACTTGAGGTGTACATTTAAGTTCTACGAAGATTTCACAAAGGTGGTCCCTTAAGCTCCTATACCTCTGAATTATTTTCTAAAATATCTTGATAAACTTGTACCTTTGTGGGCTCTGATTTTGTGTGGTTGGAGATAATGTTCAAAGCTGGAGGTGATTTTATCGTTGAGGAAATTTGTTTTAGATACCCAGAGAATGTCAGGGTTATAAGGAAGTTTAGAGATCATCTTCTCTAACTCCTTCATACAAACTAAGAGATAAGAATAACTCATTCAAGGTCACACAGAGATTCAGTGTCAGGGTTGAGGATACTTGAGCAATACAATGTAAATCCGGACAAAGTATAGGAAGGAACCAGGTTAAAATAGAGCAAAGCAATTATTTTTAGTTCTGGACCAAAGGAGGTCTTAATTTATTTAATATAAATGCTTTTGTATTACATCCAAATACAATCTCAGTTTACAAGTAACACAAGGAAACATTCATGGAAATCACCCAAATAAGTTTTCTTGTTTTTGTTATATTTTTTACCTTTTGTGAAGAAATGTATTCAATGGGATCGTATGAGCCATATGAATAAGAAAATAGAATCATGAAGTAGGAGGCATTTTATTAAGGTGTAAATAAATCTGATCAGCTATTTCTGAGCCTCGTTGATTCACAAAACCACTTGGGGTACTCTTTGAAATACAGATTCTCAGAACCCCACCCCGGAGATTCTGATTCAGTAGATACAATGAACTTGACTATCTGCTCCTAAGTTTGCTTGAAAAAAAAACCCCAAAGTATGCAAGCATTTTCAATTTTAACTGAATCCTTGAAAATAAGATTGTGTATTCTTAAGAAGTCTTAATACATGGAATACAGAATGATTCTTTTTTTCAAATATCAAAGTCAAGTGACCATACCTGCTTAAAAAATAATTTGAGGAGTTAAACTTCTAAATGTGCGTCCAAATTGACCCCATACTTAGAAATGTCTGAAAAAATTAAGTTAGGGAGGCAGTAATAGTCAATACATGGATTTTCTGTTGTGTAAATGTTTATACAGATGTTGTAAGTGAGACTTTTCAAAAAACTCCTTAGGTTGCTGACAGCAGACAACTTTGCATATGTGTGTTAACAGGAGAATGTGCTGTGTTTCAAATGAATGGGGAAGCGGGTCTAAATGACTTTCAGATTAGCTGGAACAGATGGAAGGGTCACAGTTGAACAACTTGACACGCCGGCATAAAGGCATCGTTGAAGTGCAGTTCATTGCCTCTGACAGATACTGTCAATCAACCCTGGCTTTCTCTCAGTTAACCAACAGCCTGGACCTTTAAAGATTTAAAAAAGAATTTTTAAAAAAGTATCTTGGAGCAAGAACTTATTTCAGCACTTAACCCCATCTCAGACTAAGTGTTCAGAAACAGAGCACTGGATTGTAGACATTTTGGAAACTAATACGATATAAACTTGACATGAGGGGCTGCCACTCAAAAATATAAAAAGTTCAGCCACATTATGTCTTTAGAGGGTCTTGTTATCACACTAATTAGAACACTGTGCAGAATTTCAGAATGAAGAAAATGCTATTTTTTTAAACTGTCCAACTTGAATTTTGATCAGCTGTTATCAGAAAGACATGTCCAAGCAAGTATTAAAATGTACCACATTTAAGTTTTTTGTTTGTTTGTTTTTTGTTTTTTGTTTTTTTTATTCTGGGCCAACTTGATGTGTGGCCTAGAAAATGTGTTTGTAACTCGATGTGTGTTCAACACTTGTATGTGGCCCAAATGATAAAAAGTCAATTAACCAGGTTCTTGTCCATTGCAAGCTACTCTTCAAGAAGGTGGGGCTGGAGGTTTGGCTTTGCCCCCTTCAGACCACTAGGGGACCTTTGAAAGTCTGAAGACCCATCCAGAATCAGCCTAAGGTGGACTCTACAGAAACCAACTGTTTGCTTTCCTGCTTCAACACAGTTGATTGATTCAAATTGACATCCTGGTTCCTGTATGCTTCTATATAGGTTGCTAGAAGACTGGAATGCTGGAAATTTCAGAAAGAGGATTGGTATTTGCACTTCTCAATCAGGGAGGGATGCTGAATCTTAATCATTGGCTGTCTATGGATCTAATTGTTTAACCTGAGAGTGCTCATGGGTCTAGGGATACTAATTTTTAGAAGCATAGGGAATCTTGGACAACATGAGTCATCACCGCGTGGTTCACCCTGTAGCCTGATCTCCTTCCTTGAGGCTTACATTGTGGCTTGAAAAACAGATGGGCAGTGGAAGCATCTTGCTGATGGGATTTCTGTGGCAATGGTGGTATTTTATATCCTAAAGGCATTTTCATAGGACCATAGATTATAGCAAAGCTTTGGAAGGTGGAATGCAAACCTCTTAACTCTGTGCTTACCCATGTCATAGCCTCACTATTTCCTCCTCAACGATGCCCCATCTTAGAAACCTGTCTCACTCACAGTCTAGAAGAGGAAGCCCAAAGAACTGCATGACTCCAGCCTGGTCACAACTGCTTAGACTCATGGGGACACCAAGCCCCAACTTAGCCAATTAAAGTCTCTTTCACAGGACTTTGAAATTTAGGCTGAGAGAGCCAGTTAGTTTTGGTCATGGAGTAGTAGGTATGTTGGGGTTCTCCAACATACCTATGGTTCTCCAAAGCAAGTAGAATTTGGGGAAAAAATAAACTAAAAGCTTGGCAGAGGAAGCTGACCTGTAAAGAGGAAAAGTCGATTAGACATGGAGAAAGGAGCCAAGGTAAGAGATGCCCATGGCTCCAGGCAGAGGGAAAAATATAAATATTCTTTCTGTTCTCACAAGACCCTGCTCTACATTGAACAGTTGGGTTATAGGCAATTCACCTTTATCTGCACACTAAATTCACTTTTACCTAAGTTAATTTGACAGAGTTTTTATTCTTTTTTTTTTTTTTTTTTTTTTGAGACAGAGTCTCGCTCTGTCGCCCAGGCTGGAGTGCAGTGGCGCGATCTCGGCTCACTGCAAGCTCCGCCTCCGGGGCTTACGCCATTCTCCCGCCTCAGCCTCCTGAGTAGCTGGGACTACAGGCGCCCGCCACCTCGCCCGGCTAGTTTTTTGTATTTTTTTTAGTAGAGACGGGGTTTCACCGTGTTCGCCAGGATGGTCTCGATCTCCTGACCTCGTGATCCGCCCCTCTCGGCCTCCCAAAGTGCTGGGATTACAGGCTTGAGCCACCGCGCCCGGCCAGTTTTTATTCTTTATAAACAAAGATTCTGACCAGAACACCATGGAATTTCCATTTATTTCTTTAATGTGAAATATGTATTAAGCATCTACTATGTGGCTGGCATTGTGCCAGCCTCTGGGGAAACCACAAGGAATAAAGAGCAGGATATACTCCTGAGGAGTCTACAGTTCATGCCAGCATCTCATGCATTCCCATCACCACCTCCACCGCCGCCTCCAAGCTGCTCATGAGATTTCTGTGGAGCATAGGGAAAGAAACCAAAGTCGTCCGCCCCTCCATCCTCTCTTCCTTTTTTCATCCATTTCTTTAGTAACCTGCCCTCTAGGTATCAAAATGCACTATGGGTGACTGCAAGGTGGCTCTTTTCCTCATTGTTTGTTCCCTGCCTCTCCATCTTAAAACAACTTTCCCCGAGTCCAATTTTTATAGATCCCCGCTAAGAAATAGCTGTATATTAATTGATGACTATAGTTTAATGTGGTGTTTATATTACTTATAAATTCCTAAAGCAGGAAAAAGCCCCCTCCCCCACCAAACTTAGTGGCTTAAAACAACAGTGATCATTTATTTTGCTCGTGAATCTGCAATTAGAGCAGAACTTGTTAGGAACAACTCCATCTATGATTCTATGATTCCAGTGGCATTAGCTGGGACAGCTTAACTCAGGACTGGAAGATACACTTTCAAAATGGCTCATTTACTTGGCTGGCAAGTTGATGCTGGTTGTCAGCTGGGTTTGGGCCTGGAGCCCTCATTTCTCTCTACATGGACCTCTCCACGGACCTCTCCACTAACTACTTGGGCTTCCTTACAACATGGTGTTGGGTTCCAAGAGCAAATGTCCCTACTTAGCTATGTAAGGTAGTGTGGCAAAGTGTATTTTCCAAAGATAGACACCATAATATCCACTTGTATGATCTAGCCTTGGAAGTCACATGGCACCATTTCCACCATACTGCATTGGGCAATACAATTATTAAGAGCTACCCAGTCTCAATGGGAGAGGACATAGACTCTCAGACTCTTATCTGAGAAATAGCAAGGTTCTAGAAGAGCATGTGGTATGGGGGATATTATGGTGTCTACCTTTGGAAAATATACTTTGCCATACTATCTTCGCTAGTTAAATAACATTTTAATCTTGGCTCTATTTTAATCAGGGCTCATCTAAGAAAGAGAAGGACACCAAAACCAGTAAAAGTTAAAAGGGATTATCAAAAGAAGGCAAGGATATCTCCCAGTAACAATATATAGGAAATATAGTTCAGCCTTGTAGGAATTCTGTTGTCCTCTGTCTCAGGAGCCATGTGGCCTCTGACACTGCATCTCTCTTTGCATTTGGTTCAGCCTCTCACAGGCTGCATCATCAACATTCCTGAGGTTGGGAATGGCTTCCCAAAACAGATTCCACATAGCCTTTCTATACAAGTGCCCCTACCCCTCTAATGTCTCAATGTCTCTTGTTCAAAATATATAAATAAATGATTCGGCCTAATCTACGGATTGTTACCCTGGGTCAGAGGCCCAGCCCTATTCCCGTTAGCCCTATTCCCATCACTGTGATGAGTACTGCCATGTCATGCTATATGAACATGACTTCCCAGCAGGGGACAGAGGAGGAGACACTGCCAAAGACGGAGATGGTGGTCGGGTGTGCAGAGTCGGGGAATGAAGTGGTTAAGTGTGTCAGGTCAGCATCTTTCTGTGAGTATTAAATCATTTAATATAAGTAGGGCTTTAAAAACAGATGTTAGTGTGTAGAAATGTTAAATAAGCATTCAGTATTTTTAGGTTTTGTTTTTTTAGGCAGTTATCCAAAACATAATCACTCCTCTGTCTTTTCCCCAATGACTAAATAATATAAGCATTTTGGATACCCTGACTGGAACATGAGAGGAAATATTCTGGGACAAAAGTAAACTTAGAATTAACACTGAATGATTTCCATAAAAATAGTTGTTTTCATACTGAAAACAACTACAAAAGTAATCTAGGAAGAAAAGAGAATGAGCAAAAGCATGCTTATTCCCTTGTTTAGCATGTGTTCAAAATTTAAAAAGTATTAAATTGAATATATATTAATAAAAAAATTAATTCACAAGGAAGAATTAATAGTCAAAGATTTCTGTGCATCAACTAACCAAGGGTGAATACACCTAAAGCTGAAATTAGGTAAACTATAAAGAAAAATTGAGAGATAAAATTATTGTGAAAGATATTGATATCATTTTCTTATATCAACCAGGCAAAAAAATCTGCAGAATAAAATTAGAAAAATGTATATAACAAAACTTTTTAAGCAACCATGGGTCTTATAAAATATTGAAAATACACTAGGCTGCCAAGAAAAGCTCAACACATTCCAAATAGCTTTAAGTGCTCTATACAATTTTAATGTAAGTTTTATATGCAGTTTAAAATACTCTCCTAAATAATCATTAGGTTAAAAAAAAAAAAAAACCCTCCAACTAATGACTATTTAGAAAGAGATGTAAATGAAAACACTGCATATCAAACTCTATCAGATGTGGAAAAGCTGTACCAAGCAAGACTAATGATCTTAAAGGGATCAGCTTTTAAACACAACCAATAATTACATGAAACATTATGTTTAAGAATAAATGAAAGAGGCCAGGCATGGTGGCTCACACCTACAATCCCAGCACTTTGTGGGCAGAGGTGGGAGGATCGCTTGAGGCCAGGAGTTGGAGATCAGCCCAAGCAACATAGGGAAACACTGTCTCTACAAAAATAAAAAATAAAAAAATCTGGGTATGGGGCACATACCTGTGGTCCCAGCTACTTGGAGTCAGAAGCAGGAGGATCACGTTGGCCTGGGAGGTGGAGGCTGCAGTGAGCCATGATCCCACCACTGCACTCTGGCCTGAGTGAGACCCTGTCTCAAAAAAATAAATAAATAAATAAATAATAAACAAAAGAGTATATACACAAGAGAATTGAAAACCTAAATTCACACAAAAACTTGTACACAAATGTTCATAGCAGTATTATTCATAATAGCCAAAAAGTAGAAACAAAATAATAATATCCATTTATATAAATATGCAACATTTCATTTATCCACTCACAATGAATGGATAACCATTTTTATGGGTCAACTAACCAGAAACTATAAAGAAAAATTGAGAGACAAAATTACTGTGAAATATATTGAGATCATATTCTTAAGCAGACAAAAAGAACACAAAAGATGAATCATGATGAATGGATAAATAAAATGCTATATATTGACATAAATGGATATTATTCACCCACAAAAAGAATGAAGTACTAATACATGCTACAACAAGGATGAACCTTGGAAACATTACGCTAAAGTGAAAGAAGCCAGATGCAAAAGGCTGCATGCTGAATGATTTCATTTATATGTCCAGAATAGGCAAATCCGTGGAGACAGACGGTAGATTAGGAATGGCCAGAGGCTGGGTGGGGGCAGTGGGGAAAAAGAAATGACCGCTAATAGGTATGGAGTTTCTTTATGGAGTGATGAAAATATGGAATTAGATAGTAGCAATGGTTATGCAATATTGTGAATATACTAAAAACCACTGAACTACATACTTTAAAAGGGTGAATTTTTTGGCATGTGAATTGTATTTCAATAAAAACTATGCAAAAAAAAAAAAAATGCAGAGGAAAGAACAAACAAGAGTGAAAAAGGAAGGTGTGCAGGCCATTAAGCTCTGGTCTTCAACTCCAAGCCCATCCATCTGTACCTGCCGTGTGGTGCTGAGGCTGGGAACCTGCAAGCCACATTCCTCCTTTGCTAGCCAGGTGCCAATTAGGAAGGATTAGAGGGGGACTGGGAAGTGGAAGAGGAAGAGGGATATGCTTCTGTGGTTTGCTTGCTGTTCCTCTTTATACCACCCTGGCAACAGTTCTTGACCATAGCAGCAACATTGGTTCCAGCATCCTGATGCTTTCCACAATGTCCCCTCAAAAGATGCTAGCAACAGCCAGAGAGCAGGCCCTCCTCCTCAGAGACTGGGCCTGACTTTGCAGGCTCCCTTCTCCAAGATTCAGATTCTAAAAGCCCAAGCTCTGTCCTTTGTTTCCCCAGGGGTGGGAGCTGTTTCCAGTATTTACTAGCTTTGTGTTACCTGAGTCCCTTTTCAATTTTCAGCCCTCTGATCGTTATTTCACTCATTCGTTATGTTACATTTTCTCTGGCCACATAACTGCTATGGTTTCTGTTTTCCTGATAGGATACGGATGGATACAGATGGAAATAATAAAGATGGAAACAGAAATCACCAAATTAGAGAGCAGAGTGACTGAATTTACAGATAGACCCTAGTAGTTCTTTAATAAAATTAAGAGACAGAACTCTGGAAAATCGTATTTTGAAAGGGGCAGGAAATTTATATGTTTTGAAGTACAGGAAAAGATGAAGAGATGGCCAACTTATCTTATAAATTAAACATAGTATGTTCAAATTTAGTCCCCAAAAATATAGCCAGGTTCCTAATGACATTTTGTGGAACACACTTCCACATTAGGGAACTCTGTTCCATTAACAGATAGGACTTGAAAAATGTGTCTATGGTCAAATAAATGTGGGAAATTCTCACACTGTATCTTTCCCTTGAAGATTCACAATATACATTTGCATATTAAAAGATCTGAGGAACTTTAATGAATGAATTTACCCAAATTTTTCTAAATCTGTTTGACTTTGGCAGATATCCTGAGACACCTACACATGGAAACACTACTGTAGATCATCTTCTTTCTTAATATAGATAGACGAGTCTGAAGTAAAATGTTAATATATAGAATTCAACAGTACATTATGACTAAGTAAGATATATAACAGAAATGCAAGAGCAGTTTACTATAAGGAAATATACAAATAAAATATATCATGGCAGAAGGTCACATAATTAAATAATTATTTCAACCAATGGGAAATGAAAAGGTGCTGGATAAAATTCAGCACTTATTTCTGATTAATATTCCTGGAATATTAGAAATAGATTAATGTTTCCTCAATCTAATAAAAGCATATGCATCAAATTAACAGTGATAATTATATTCTGAGTCAGATTTAATGAAAAATAACTTTATTGTAATATTAGGCTAAAAGCAAAATTTAAATAAATTAAAATTTAGACAATAGAGAAAATAAGTAAATTATGGCATAACCATACAATGTTATCTGTTGTAGTCACTGAATATCATTTTTTTTATTGTGGTAAAATATACATAACCTAATGTGCCATCACCACCATTATCTAGATCCAGAATATTTTAATCACTCCAAAAGGAAACCCCATATCCATTAAGCAGTTACTCCTTTCCCCCCACCCATTATCTACTGGCAGCAATTAATCTACTTTTTGTCTACGGATTTGCCTATTCTGGACATTTCTTATGTAGAGAATCACACAATGTGTGATCTTTGGTGTCTGGCTTCTTTCACTTAACATAATGTTTTTATGTTTTATCCATGTAGTAGCATGTATCAGTACTCCCTTCCCTTTTATGACTGAACAATATGGTATTCCATTGTATGTCTATACGGCATTTTGTCTGTCCATTCATCAGCTGATAATTAGGTCGTTGGCTGGGCACAGTAGCTCACACCTATAATCCCAGCACTTTGGGAGACCAAGGCAGGTGGATCATTTGAGGTCAGGAGTTAGAGACCAGCCTGGCCAACATGGCGAAACCCCGTCTCTACTAAAAATACAAAAATTAGCCAGGCATGGTAGCATGCACCTGTAGTCCCAGCTACTCGGGAGGCTGAAGCAGGAGAATGGTTTGAACCCAGAAGGCAGAGGTTGCAGTGAGCCAAGATAGCGCCACTGCACTCCAGCCTGGGCAACAGAGTGAGACTTGGTCTTAAAGAAAAAAAGATAATTAGGTTGTTTACACATTTTGGCTGTTGTGAGTAGTGCTGCTATGAAGATTCATGTATACATTTTTGCCTGAACAAATATCATTTTTGACAAAAGTTGATATAGAAAAATTGCAAAATACTGTATAATATGAGAAAAGCTTACAAAATTATAATTGCAGTAGGATTCAATTTTATATTCTAATATATAAAGACTGGATGAATTTTAAAATCTCTAAAATATTCACAGTAATAATCAGTGAGTCACATAACTGTGGATGATTTATTTTATGTATCTTTTTACATTTTTCAAAATTTTTATAATATTTGTAACAATGAAAGCAACTGATTTAAAAACTGTGCTAGGGAAATGAGAAAATGGAGATGGTATCACCTGTTCTTTTGGGGACCATGACTGAGACAGGAGATGATAGGTGATGTGGTACCCATGGTAGATGAAGAATGGCAGGGTTTTTTAAAAAACAGGTAATTTTAGCATATTTATAATTTGCATGAAAGGACTAGGGAAATGGTTAAAGGGTTATAATATAGGGGAGAAAGAAAGATACAAGTTCCTGATCTTAGAGAAATCAGAAAAGGGGGTGACCAAGGATGCAGATTAAAGGATTAGCCTTAAGACAGGGAAGAATATAAATATTTCTCTTAGATTTAGAAGTTATTTTGGTGAAGATGCAGGAAGGTGGAGATGAGGTATAAAGTATAAAGAAAAACTTGATGGAGATCATACCTAATAGACCTAATATTCATAATGAAACAAGTTAAGCCAAATGTTGGAAAGAATAGAATGGAGGATTTGTGTTGTAAGCTTCAGAAAAAATAGTGTTAAAAAAGACAAAATTACAACAAATCTAACTTTGCAGACGTTAGTTGACTTTTATTTGTGATTTTAGACTCAATTACAGTCCAGATCAAAAGTAGTTCAGAGTGCTCTGCCCTACCACATGTGCAGGTTATATTTATTGATAGAGAAAAGAAAGTGATATACAGAAAATGGAAGTTGGGGTATAGAGACAGCTTAGTTGGTTAAAGCTGGTGTTTGCCTTAATTTAACCTGGTTTGAACAGTCGGCTGCCTATCGTTGACTGAAGCTCAGCTACTGTGATTGGCTGAACCTCAGCTATTTGATATAAAGGCAAATTCCTAAATTAGGTTTTCAGTTTGTTTACATACTAAGTTAGGTTGCAGTTCATTACTTAGGACTTATACTGAAGCTTCTAAAGCCCAAATTTAGTTTGATTTAGCACTTGTTATAAGTTGAAATAAGCAAGGTAAATAACCAGGAGCACACAGATTTCTGCAATACTCTATCTGCTGTTTATTGCCTTCATTGTATTCTAAAATTCATTATTCCTGTTTCCTTCCTTCCTTCCTTCCTTCCTTCCTTCCTTCCTTCCTTCCTTCCTTCCTTCCTTCCTCCCTCCCTCCCTCCCTCCTTCCCTCCCTCTCTCCCTCTCTGTCTCTCTCACTCTCTCTCTTTCTTTCTTTCTTTCCTTGCTCTGTTGTCCAGGCTGGAATGCAGCGGCACAATCACGGCTCACTGCAACCTCCACCTTGCTCTGTTGCCCAGGCTGGAATGCAGTGGCACGATCGCGGCTCACTGCCACCTCCGCCTCCTGGGTTTGAGCGATTCTCCTTCCTCAGCCTCCTGAGTAGCTGGCATTACAGGTGTGTGCCACCACACCTGACTGATTTTTGTATTTTTAGTAGAGATGGGGTTTCACCATGTTGGCCAGACTGGTCTTGAACTCCTGACCTCAGGTGAGCCACCCACCTCAGCCTCCCAAAGTACAGGGATTATAGGCGTGAGCCACCACACCTGGCCATGTTTGGTTTCTTTAAGAAAACTTTCCTCTAAGCAGATTTTTTTCTTGTTACCAATTTGATCCTGTTTTATAGATCAATAGCTTTTAGAGGTTATTGACAATACAAGTTGTAGACATTCCTACAATTTTCCTTTGTTTCTCATTCCTCATACTAACCCTCTTTTGAATTGCTGAATATTTTTATGTATCCAGGGGATTCTCTCTTTTTGTTTATCATTACAATGTGATGTGTTTATTTTATTTGTTGAGTATCGAGGTTCTATGATTATATCTGACCTTTATACAGCTCTTTAAACTCGGATAAAGGGGAAAGTGAACACCTCAGATTTGGTATAGTTTTATTTTTTGGATCAGAATTAGGTTTGGCTGTATCAAAGATATGAAATAATACTATTTTTAATGGAACAGAAACAAATTTCTAGAGATTAAAAATCCAGAGAGAATCAACCTGGAGCTGGTAAGGCAGCCCTCTTCAAGCCCTCAGGGTGCAGGCTCCCTCTAGCTTTTTGCTTTGCCATCATAAGGGTGTGTTCCTTATTCCCCTTGTCCATGATAGAGTTCCGGTCATCATATCCACATTCCAAGGGGCAGGGTGAAGGAAAGGGGGAAGAAGGGACTAAGGGAAGCTTATGGAAGCTGCCATATTGTATTTGCACTTGCATCCTATTGGCCAGAATTTAGTCACATGACTGAATCCTACCTGCAGGGAAGGCTGGGAAACACACTTTTTATTCTAAGCAGTTGTGTGCTCCACTAAACATTTCACTACTTAGAAAGAGGCATAGAATGGCTCTGAGGGGAAACCAGCAGTCTGTCACTCTCATGGATCATGGAGTAGAAGGAAGTGGCTACCAGAAGTGTCAAAGCCGGAGTATTTACTTTTGTGTATGAGTTGTTTCTTCCTTGGAATAGATTGTCTGAATTAACTGTGCCCCCATTCTCTTCTCTAACTTGCAGAGCTACTCTTGCCAGGGACCACCTGTGGCCATTGTCTGCGTACTTTGACAGAATATCCATCCGTGTTAGGTACAGCCTGTGGCAACAGGATCCCTAATTCCTTTAGGATTATAGCACGCTGCCTCTTTAGAGTCTTTAGGAGGCTTGAAATGTGTCCTTTCACTGATTTCCTGTCCCCACTCACCCCAACAAAATGCTGCAAACTACAGATTGTCATGTGGGTCTCACTGGGATTTCTTCCATTTACAACTCAGACAGTGTTATTTCCCCATACAGTGTATTGGTAGTCCCTCCACCAATTCGGTACTGCCTGTGCTATAATCTGCAGAAATTCCGCAAAATTGCTGGCACGTGAGTGCCACAATTCCCTAGCTTCCAGGGATAAGGTGGATTTTTAACTCCACACAGTTGATTTTCTTTGATAATTTTAGTGGAAATTTTGTTGAGGCAGGGAACATCAAGCATTAGCTCTATGATCACATTCTTCATTAGAATCCATTCTTTGTCTTTCTTATGGTGTCATAGATTGTAACTTAGCATATCACCTCCACAATTAGGCTACATACAAAGTTGAAATATTAATATGCATAAGGTTTTTAAAGGATTGGAATCACTTTATCCATGAATTTCCAGAAGAGATAAACACTAGTGTGCTTAGGGAAGTTTGGGTATCTAGGATCATAAACTAACCTTAAGGAAAGGGGAATTTTTATAAGAATGTGCGTAAACTGGCCTGGTGTGGTGGCTCACACCTGTAATCCCAGCACTTTGGGAGGCCAAGGTGGGCGGATCACGAGGTCGGGAGATAGAAACCATCCTGGCTAACACGATGAAACCCCGTCTCTACTAAAAATACAAAAAATTTGCGGGGCGTGGTGGCGGTCGCCTGTAGTCCCAGCTACTTGCAAGGCTGAGGTGGGAGAATGGCACGAACCCAGGAGGCGGAGCTTGCAGCGAGCCAAGATCTCGCCACTGCACTCCAGCCTGGGTGACAGAGCAAAACTCCGTCTGAAAAAAAAAAAAAAAAAAAAAAAACACGTAAACTGAATTTGGATCCAGAAAACCAACAGTACAAATGGTAGGGTGCAGCTACTCTCTCGGCCTCTCTAGGGGCCATGCAGTTTCTCATAATGATGTTTTTGCTTTTGTCCGTGTTTGATTCAGTCCCCAAGCCCTCTGTCAACTGGCCTCCTCCTGACTTCCCCATGGCCCCAACTAAAGTCTCCAGCAACAGGTCTGCTTGGCTCTAGCAACTGTCTCTTTTCTTTTCAAATTCCCAAGAGAACAATCTCATTGTCTGATTGTTCCAGCTCAACTTTGTAAGCTAGGTAGGGGTGTTTGTTTATTTGTTTGTTTTTGATATAGGGTCTTTCTCTGTTGCCCAGGCTGGAATGCAATGGCCGTGATCATAACTCATTGCAACCTCAAACTCTTGGGTTCAAGTGATCTTCCTTCCTCACCCTCTTGAGTAGTGAGGATGATAGGTGTGCATCACCATGACTGGCTAATTGTTGACATTTTGTTTGTAGACACAAAGTCTTGCTATATTTCCCTGACTGGTCTCCAACTCCTGGGTTGAAGTGATCCTCCTGTCTTGGCCCCCCAAAGCTCTTGGATTACAGGCATGAGCTACCACATTCAGCCACAAGGAAGCATTTAAGAATAAATTACAGATTACTGGACAGGCTGCTCTCAAGTCCGAGGCCACCCCATTTCACATCAGCTGAGGTGTAGGGCACTGTGAGAAAAAGCCTGTGGTATGTAACTTGGCTGAGAAGCAGATGCTGTAGCTCTCACTGGGTTTGTCTGCAGTTAGCTTTAACCTAGGTTGTATCTAGGAATGCTCCATGCTCACTGACTCTCTAGTCAACAAGAATAAATGCCAGACTCCTTAGCCAAGCATTTAAGGTTTTACACTCTTAAATGTGCCCACCTTTCCAATCGTGCCTCCCACTCTTACCCTCTTTGTTAGCCTCACTTACCTATTTAGTTTGACCAAAAACGCACCTTAGATATTCCTCCCCCTAAGCCTTTGCTCATGTTATACCTGCCTTGCACTTGCCGACCCCTGCCATCCTTCAAAGGCCGGCTGAAATTGCTCTTTTTATGCCAATACTAGCTACTGTTATTAAGCATCTGCCATATACCAGGTATTCTCCTAGGTACTTCTATATATATAATCTTACTGAATCCCCTCTATTTACCTTTTAAAGTGGGTACCGTTGCTCACATTCTGCAGGTGGGAAACTGGAGGCTTGGAGAGGTTAAATTATTTACCCAAATTCCCATAGGGAATAAGTGCCAAAGTTAGGATTCTGAACTCAGGGCTTGTCTGACTTGACAGTCTATACTTTTTCTGACACCATGCTTAGTCATGAAGACTTTCCTGAAGACTTGTACCCATGGTGACTTGCCCTCTTTTGAAGAGTACTTGGTGTCTCTTCTGAATGGCTAATTTGTCATTTAATCAATGATTACTTATAATACAAATTGTCTTTTGTGATATAGACCTTCCTTTGGGATGTAGACCTTCCCTCCCCAGCTAAACTCTAGGCTAGTGGTTCTCAATGGGGGTGGTACTGCCCCTAGGAGACACTGTAGAAATTTATATGTGTAGAGAGATTGCGCATCACATTGACTGGGTAGAACCATTGTCATTTACCCAGCAGGAGTAGTGCACAGGACAGCCCCAGGCAACAACGAATCACCCCACAACTCGTTAGAACTTCAGATGTCCCACTAGATATCCAAAATTAAAAACCTGTTTATAATTATCCAAGGCTCAAACCAAATACTATTTTACATATAGACGCTAAATAATTTTTGCATAGCGTAAACTGACAAGAGAACTTTCCAGGGAAGGAACTAACACTGCTAACAAAATTTTGAAAGACAATTATACTTTGTTAATTTGGTCTTTAAAGGGCCAAGAGTTTTTCACTATTGCAGAAAATTACACCCACCAATGGCAACACTGCTTGTGGCATTTGAGTCTCCCACAAAACATAGCTATGTCAGTTTGCTTTTATAGCTATTGCATTTACAATGATTATATGTATAGACAAAAATTGCTGACCTCTCATAACTATTAGAGTAAGTTTCCTTAAGTATTTACATATTGAAATATATTCTGTTTTATTATAAATTATTTTCCTTATGTTTCTCCTTTAAATTACTGGTAGGACATCACATTGCTTTTTTGAAATCACGTATGTAGGTAGGTTATATCACATATGATAATATAGAGAGATAATTTCAATGTAGTAGCAAATTAAACTATGCTATTGGAAGGAGAGGGCTGGAAAGCAGGGCTCTTATTCCTAGGAGGGTAAGGACCAAGTCTCATGTTGGTTTGACTTCTCAGAAAGTCAGTAACTTTCTGCCCTTTGGAAAGAGGTAAGCATTTGTGGTACTTAACCAAGAACAGGAAGGCCACACCAAACAGGCCTGCTGACTGCTAAGGCTATGGGTAAGGAAGACCCCTTTCTCCGAGTTCATTCTTATTTGAGAACTTGATGTGTATGTGCTAAGCCCTTGGTTCCTGAACATGCGCCTTGATCCCACATTTCCTTGCTTTGATTGTTTCTCCACCTGAGAGCTCCCTTCCTCCCCCTGGCCAAGCTCAGCAAGGACAAATCCACTTAACTTATAAGATGCAACTCAAGAGGACCTTCATGACCCTATCCTCTCTCCTTCCTACACTTCAAAATTGAACTGATCTCTCTTCTTCTGGACCCCCACAGTATTTTATCTGCACCCCTTTTGGGGTATAGTGTCTTTAAAAAAAAAAAAAGCAAAACAAAAC